>NW_013667832.1:72878-101019 GCF_000517525.1 Limulus polyphemus | reverse complement strand
GCTTTATATAAACAACAACCATCAAAATCTTTTGCAGGAAAAGACACACAAAGTAAACTTGAAGAAAAAATACATAAGCCTCAGCACCAGTTCATCTATACAGTCGACTTGCACAATCATACATAGCAGGATTTTTGTAATGCTTGACTTGTAACTAGAATTTTACCCCCAAAATTTGTCTGCATCAAGCAGGATGCAAAAGTCAGTAATGGATAATTTTATCAATCTAAATAAGTTTGTAACTGGTTTATTCAACTTTAATATAAAAAAAAGTTAAATTTAGCCCCAACATCCACAAGATGTACTAAAAAATAGCCAAAAAGTAGCTACCTGTGACTCCTAAACGCTTGCCACAGCTATATTTTCCATAGGAAAACCATGGACCTGGCAACACTGCTAGTTGTATGTGATGATGCATTAAAATCTTTCTTCACATCCTATTGCTCTGACAAACAAATCAAAACATTCTGTCAGAAGCTCACTGAATTTTTTCAGCTTGACTGCAATCATTTACCAACATAATATTTGACCAGTGATCTTATATGCTTTGGAAACAGGGTGACAAAAGTAATGTTGGTTATACAGCTAGTTTATGTTACTTCATTCACACAAAGTGCTAATTATCATTCTAATGGATAGCTTTTCAGTTATTTGCCCATACTTATGGGTATATAACATTTTGAACAAGTACAGCTTGATTTCCAGACAGAAAACAGTATGTCTCAAGCACAGGTTCAATTGATATATCAATCAGTACTGCATGAAACTGTTTGTAGCATTCTGCTGAATACTACTTAGGCATTAGAACAAATATACAGTTTGGTGGCTTTGCTAATAATGTCCTACTTGATGACACAAAGCTTTGGCAGCTACTATATATACAGATACTAACTACATTTCCATGTATTCTCACACACATATGAATCATTTCAAGCTTCTTCTTAAATGTGCTGAGGTTGCCAGAGTATATTTGAACAGTACTGCATTTTCTAAGTTGCTGGTCAAATCCAACCTAAAGCCCACTTCAACCTAACTGGAGCTGCAGCAGCCACTGCTTGCTTTTAGTCCTCCTACTACCAACAGATACTCAAACTGACAGGAATTTGCCTTTCTATACAAAGTCAACACAAGATATGAACAGTTCTTTTTCTAATGTCCAATAAGCCTGCATAAATAATAAAGGCTCCATCCTTTCTTGTTAGAATGCAGTCTTACTAATTCTCCTTGCCATGGTATCAGCTCATCCATAGAAACAAGCTATGGATAATCCCGTATACTAACTTTTTAGTTTGGTGATGCTACAGCAGAGAAGATCAAGGCCAAATGTGAGCCTTAAAAGGTGCTGGTGGGAATACATGCAGATGGCAGCAGCACCATTGTGGTTGCAGGTGCTAGCTTTTTCCAATCCTGCAACCATTTTCAGGTGACTGATTCATCCCTGTTTGTTACTGATATAGATGTCACAGATAAATAGTTCTGACACCCATTTAGTGCATCATATGTTCACTTGGCAAAGTTCCCTATAAAGTTGTTAAAGAGAATATTCTTGGGACCCAAAAGAGCCATTCCAAGATATAACTTCCCATGCATATGTAAATCAAGCCCTCATTTTGTCCATTCTTTTTAGCCATGAACTCAGTTTACTAAGTATCTTGTTTTTCCAGAGTCAAATTATAGACAAAACTCTGTTACAACATCTAATTCACAGAGCTTCCTCTCATTCAAGGGCTTTCCAGTCCCATTTTAGGTTCTCTGGCCTAGTTCTTGCATATGTAGGTATATCCTTCTTTTATATGTACATTACAGATTTCTTTTTCACCAAAGGTACAGTTGAAAATACCATCTGTGAAGTAGAGGTCTAATGCATTCTTTGATTGCCTGTACCCTCTGCTGTAGACTGCGGTTTTGCCTATTCAAGGCTCATCAGCAAACTACAGAAATGAAATTAGTTCTCTTATAATGGCGATGTATATATAAGATTTAAGGGGTTTGCGAGTCCTTTTTAATTCACCATATAGTAACCTAAATTAATTTAGGCATTGCACCTAATTTATTATTCAGTATTATACAGCAGAATAACTGTTTAATGATTCCATATGTAAGTTATAGACTTCTTTTACTTCTCACCAAAGGTAAAATTGAAAATATCTGTGAATTAAAATGGACTCAATAACCCCATAACTCTTATATCCTTTTCTTGAAAGAAGATAGAAGTTACCATACAGAAAAGTAATAAAGATCACAAGCCCTAAGGTTGTGTTCAACAATATTTCAATGTTTGGTTCTAGTTCATACAAGAACTGTAACATGTACCAAAGTTTTGAAAAGTAAAGTTTATCTAATTCTGTTCTAGAGAAAGCCAAAGGAATTTTTGCTGAGAGTTTCAGGGGAATAAACAAGCTATAAGTCACTTATGCTGTGAAAGAGAAGTTGTCAGTTAAAAACAAAAAGACATCCAGATGCCAAAAAAATAGAACCTTATTAAAGTTGTCATAAAATTTGTTCAAAAAAGCCAATACCAGACAAATTATGGCCATTAAAAGCACAGGCATAAATCATAATGGGAATTTTGGGAAGGTGAAGTGAAATGTTGGAAAAAAAAAACTGTTGAAGAAGGATAGTGATAAAAGATTTTAAAAAATTTTGATTTTAAGACTTTGTGGTGATGTATGGCATAAATAAACTGCCTGATAGTTTTATCCACCTATCACAATGTGTACATTTGTACTGTCCACATGTACTTGGCATGAACTCTCCACTATTTTATGACGGCAAAAGCCTAATGAATTTGGTGGTCTTCATGGAAGATTTGTACAATTACAATTTCAAATGAAAGGTGGAAGACTTTCCAAACGTCATCCCCTACACTTGTGCCATCCATTCAACAAAGTTTCATCATGAATACTCTACCTAAACAATCTATCAAATAATAACATCTCACACTCTGTTGAACAGTTGAACCAGAGAAAAAACCGTGAGTGATCTAGCAGAGAAATACACCCAAAAAGGAAATTCACTATATGAAAGAATGGCCATCAAATGTTTCAACATTTTGCACAAAAACTGCTCGTAACATCCAATAATTATTTATTATACTTTAAAATCCTTTGATACTTCAAGAAGCAAAACATGTTCTTATCTATAACAAAAACTGTGTTTCCTCAACGTTAGTTATTAGTTAAATCAGAAATGTAGGTAAGGTAAAACAAGAGTACGTGACTACACAGGTTAAATTGTAAACTTACAGCTGTAAGACTTTAATCCTTATTTTAATAACCTTCATAATAAAAGGTATTACTGTTGTATACATCTCAACAAAACATAACCTGTGGGTAGAGAACAAATAAAACTTTAAAATTATCCTTTATTTTTCAGAAATCAATCATTTCTTTCTTAAACTCCTGAAAAGTGATGGCCTCCACTACTTCCAGCGGCAACTCACCCTGCTAGAAAAATAAAACTGTCTTAATTGAAGCCTAACCTGTCTTTTCCAAGTCTTAAAACAGTGTCCTCTCGTCCTATTATTTTCAGAATATAGCACATTCTGATGCCGAAATACTACCTGATCAATGTGCATAATACACTTTGAATATCTCACTAAAACTACAGTGGAGCACAAGAACATTAAACATTCAATATTGATAGACATCAGAATACTAGTAGATGATATATTATAGAGTATACTTGTATGGGCGTCGTCAAGGGACGAGGTCGTCGGGTGCAAAGCCACACCCACCCACTCCCAATCTGAACTGCATTTTGATTGTCGTGGAAACTGTCGAAGGTAGCGTTATAGTTTTATATTCATTAAATATTTCGTTTGCTATTGTGTTTATTCAATTGAACAGGAACCTTGCTACAGACTATGTACTGAACAGCTACTGACTCATGGTTAACGTAAGCCCACACGTGTTATTTATTTCAGAAACTAACCCCTGATAAAATCCTGGCAACGCACATGTAATAAAGTACAATATATATTAACATTCTCAAAGCATTTTAAATAAGTATTTAAATGTGTTTAAAAGAGTTGTAAACAACTGTCTCAAGGTTAGTAAGTTAACATGAAGCTTCTAAACGGTGAAGTTTATCCATATAATGTTATTTTTTTACAGACCTTGAACAAAGAGCCTCAAAATGCCTTCCTTTTCTCCTTTTCCATTTACAATACATTGATATTCTCCACTAACTCGATAGGTTACAAGCCGGAAATGAAGGGCGTAGGAATCGGGCAAAATCGACACTTCTGGTTCAGCTTCCCATACAGTCACTTTTTCCTCACGCATTTCTACCATTCTTTTGTCCTCCTTCCACCACTCCACCTGAAGGATGTTGGAAGAATCTTCCGCCGGGCGACATGGAAGTGTGACATTACTTCCAGCACGGACATAGATTTTCTCAATTTCATCGTCGCCTATGAAGAATAAAAAAAAACTATTAATTTTTACAAATTATAAACAGTAATTAGAATAATTAAGTTTTATAAGCTGCCTACAAGGTT
Source organism: Limulus polyphemus (assembly GCF_000517525.1). Lineage (NCBI taxonomy): Eukaryota > Metazoa > Arthropoda > Merostomata > Xiphosura > Limulidae > Limulus > Limulus polyphemus. The sequence continues at coordinate 96,518 of NW_013667832.1, read as the reverse complement.
TTTAATTAATGTCAATATATTATTTTATTTTTTCAACCTGTTTTACTGCTTAGTGTACAAAACTTTCACGGTCTTATGCTTCTCTACATTCCCATGATAAGCGGTATTGTTGAATGTCCACGTAAAAAATTATAGAAAAAGAAATTATATATATTTTACTATTACTAGGATATTTTGATGGAATCAAGATAAGGGTACTTGCATCAAGCTCAAACATATAACGGCTTAGATAAAGAGATATTGTTCTAATTTCTGATCTCTCCAACAGCTAGAGAAAATATGAACCATCCTTTTGTGAATATTTTCCTTCTAGAAGAGAACAACTTTATAGTGACCATAATCTCAGGTCACTCCACAAACTCGGTGAACACACAGCTTAATGAAACATCGTATTCGCTTAAGATACAACTGCAGTAGTACGAGATGTCCAAATGTGTCTTACTACCAAGCGCTAGTGGGTTAACCTTTAGACGAGTTGGTAGAGCACTCGCCTGTCGTGTAACAGGTCTTGGATTCGAGTCGAAAAAACATACATACTGTAAAAACAAATTACCACAGAAGCACATAAATACTAGTGAAAACGTTGTACTCTGATGCAATACCAGGCAAATCAATCACTGAAACGTCGTCCTAGTAAAAACCCCAAACAGAAATACCGACGAATGATGATTGTTTGTTTGTTTGTTTTTGAATTTCGCGCAAAGCTACACGAGGGCTATCTGCGCTAGCCGTCCCTAATTTAGCAGTGTAAGACTAGAGGGAAGGCAGCTAGTCATCACCACCCACCGCCAACTCTTGTGCTACTCTTTTACCAACGAATAGTGGGATTGACCATCACATTATAACGCCCCCACGGCTGAAAGGGCGAGCATGTTTGGTGGGACGGGGATTCGAACCCGCGACCTTCAGATTGCGAGTCGAGCGCCTTATCCATCGGGCCATGCCGGGACTCCGACAAATGATGAAGAATAATGTTGAGTTAAAAATTCAGAGAAAAAGAAAACTTATAAAATCTTGAAACTCCAAAAAATAAGCTTGTGGTGCTAAAACATTAGGCAAGTGTCACATAAGTAACAACATGTATACAACATTGTTACAAACATCCTCGAAGTTCATGCAACAAATAAAGCCGACGCATTTTGACTCAAAACCAAATTTCATTGTGTACAGTAGATACTTTTGAAACCGTTTAGTTTTTGTTTACAAAAGAACAAACACAACCGTTATCATATAGTATACAAGTTCTTTATCTGGATGCTGATATTTAACAGTACATTACTATGTTGCATCAGACTGGTGTGTACGTTATCACTTCATATACACTCATGGATTTAATGTGGATGAAGACGCCAACATTTTAATAGTAAACCCCAACTCGCTCTTTCTTGTACAAATGTACATCCTTAATTTGGTCAAATCGTCAGAAGATAGACTGTATTAGGTTTTCATAATTGCGATAACTTACACATTAATTTCGTCATCATTATTAACTAATTCTCCAGCTTATCATATCTTCCACGTATAAAAAACAGCTTTAATTCTGATCTCAGCTTAAACGTGAATCAATCTTAACCTTAACTGGATACGATCATACCAATAATTTCAGTTCTTTAAAACACAATAGGTTGAGTACGTTATATTAAGATGACTTTGAATACGCAAGTCACAAGTCATGTGACAACCACCGCCTTTATAAAATCGCGGTAGAAGAAAATGTATCAGAACTATATTTTGACACTGTTTGGCGTTTTGTGGGTAGTATGGTACGACCGAAAATTTACTATTTTTGAGAAGGGTATGTTATAGCCATTTCCGACGCAAAATATTCATACACTCATATTATAAAGATATATTCAGATCGGGGATATCTATTGTAATTAAAGACGCTGACAAAAAAAAAAAATGCGGATCAAATTGGGGTACAAAAACCACTCATAAAGAGACTTGCAATACGTCGTACTCCAGCCGTGGTAAGCAAAATGCAGCGTCTTCTAACAGGTGAGAATCCACGAACATCAAGTGCGATCATATTGTTGAAACAGGAGCTAGAAGAACAATATCATCCTTGTACATTATCCTCATACATTAGATGTATTGTGTAAGGTTTTCAAGAAGGATTGGAGTGCTTTGAACATGAAAATCTTGTGACATAGCTTTTGCAATGGAAACTACGCTGCAGGGCTATCGTTAAGATGCATAGTTGTCAGATGGGACATGACCGGAATTGGCGAGATGGAGTGTAACGATGTGGTGAGGCTTCAAAATCGTTTTAGTATAACGTACTTAACCTCTGTAAATCACAATTCATATAAAATGTTTGAAATTATGTTACTGATACAATGTAATCTTGACATTCTTAATATAACCAGAACTTGTAGGGCAATCAATGTATTAATAACAATACAATTTTCACAATTCATAGAAATCTCTACAGGTGTATGGAACGTTCACGTAATATATCGAATCACTGATAACAAGTCGTTCTTATCACACAGGAAGTAGGTGTACTTGAAACCATACTAGCATTGCGTGTATTTTAACCTTACTATATACCGTTAAAAGCTCTGCTGACCCTGTACAGATGTCAGTGGTGTAAGGAAAGAGATGTGGCTGTCCTCTTAAGCGAGTCAGCTGTGAAAGTTACCGTGATGAGCGCCATATTTAAACTTGTTAGCTAATGTATTAATTAACGAGAGGAACCAAACCATTTGTCTTCTTAATTTTTGAAGTTATTTTTCTGTTAAAATTAGGAGACAAAAATTAATGTTTCTATTAAGTACAATCAGTTTTATGCTGTCTTTATTTCATTTTGTTCTTTTATAACAAGAATTGTACTTCTAAATAAAGTTTCAATGAGTTGAGCTCAGTTTTGAAATCAAAGTTGATTAATTCCAAACCGAATTATATGAGCGTAGGATAATGGTCTAGGATACAGAATGATCTGTACCAAAAAATTATGAAAAACAGCGACGTTTGCAAACGAATGAAAATATAATTCTGTCCAACACAAGGTTTTGAGGGTGGAAATATTTTCTCTCTCAACTAATGAATGTTTACAGTAATCTATTTTGTTGAGAGTACTTTATCAGTGGGGCCTTCTTCAGCCCGTAGTACTTTAGTAAAATTGTTGTTGACAGTGGGAATACTTCACCCAAGACCGTATACCGTGTATTGTGACGTCACAAACTGTGTCATTCTGTGTTGTTTCTTTAACATATTATATTTTACTGAAAGGTTAGCTTTTCAATGGAAATTCAAATGAATATCTTCTTAACGAGTAGTTTCACTAGACACATTTTATTGTTCTTAAAAATAATATGCTTTGTGTACCAACTTATAATTTTGCATTGCTTGTAGCAGTAATTAAAGGCTGCAAAATATGTTATTGTGACCAGCCTTTTCATACGTAGAAAATGTAATAACCTTATATATTTCATTTTCTATTTACAATAAGCTCGATTTAACATTCATCAGGCAATTTCACAATACCTTAGCATTCCTATAAATAAATAAAAAAAGTTCTGTGGCGTAAAATCTACTGAAATTAAACAAGAATGAGGTAAAACTATTCAAAAATAGTTAAAAAAATTGACATTTATCAATCACTTTTACTTATAAAAAAATCCATGTGAAAGAAGTTTAACCCATCCTAGAATCGTTCTATAAACAAGTGGGAAAACATAAAGTCAGGATAACTACTAGATAGTTCTTTAATAATAACACAATCAGAATGATTAACACAATAAATGTATACATCATTTAACTAATTACTGATATGCAATCATTAGTAGTTTTTGTGTAATTAAACAATTATATAAAAAACACCATATCATATACAATTATAGACAAAAGAAAACAGAGAATTTATAACACCACATTTAACAAGATATCACATTACCAATGTACTAACAATACATAATTTAATGGTTGGAGATGGCTTGAATGGGTAATGAAGAAAAACTTTAATATAAGTTTAACATAACAGCAAATGTACAAAAAATTAATTTTCTTTAAATGCTGAAACATACTTTGAAGGTAAATTACTTTGGCCACATTAAACCTTTTCAATCAATGTCTTACAAGTATTTTGTACGGTCTTCAATCAAATGTTCATAAGCTAGTGATCGATCGCAAGGCAAATTAATTTTACAGTAATTGTAGTTTATATTTACATCACATGCAACATATCTGGCTATATGTACAAAAATTATCATATCTTGTTTGGTAATTGCAACATTTGCACACTGGGAGATAACATTTCAAAATTTTGACTAATATCAATGTCACTTTCTTTTGTTTAACTGCCTACAATTGAAAAATGTTTAATTTGGAAATTGCCTAATTTTACAGAGCTTAGGCTAATTAAACTAATCAATTTCGACTTTCTCACAGTTTAACATTTAGTGAGGGACCTACTGTTGTATATGTCAATGAAAACCTAACTGAATTATGGAGACAACTCATGAAGAAACACATTAACATAGCATAATCAAATGAAAGACAGGTATTAAAATCAAGAACTTTATTACCAACAATTATCCCACTAAAAATAAAAAACAATGAACTCGTACACAAAATCAAATGAAATTCATGTAAACACTTTTATACTGGAGAAACTGGAAAAGAAATAAGCCTCAAACTTAAGGAACATCTTAAAAGAGTCATCTATTTTAACATCTCAAAGTAACAAATCATATCAATGAAAACAATATTGAAACCACCCAAAGAGAATCAGGTATCAACAGAATAAAAACAGCTGAGACACTACTGACAGTCATCAAAGCAAATGCTAAATAAATATCCAGGAACCTAACTTTAAGTATATATTTTACTAAAAAAGCTAAGTCAAAGCCAGCTGCAAACTTGTCCTGAGCAGCACAAGTCTGTAACATTCTTTAAATTCAACTGTCTTTTGAATATAACTCTTACCTGACAATGACTCAATACTACGGGCCAAAACATTGTAATTGTTATGATAAAATATGCCTTCTGTGAAAGTTGCTTTTATTGAATTTTGAAGTAATTGCTCTAAATTTCTAGTTGAATGAGGACTTCTGTAGTATGTCTCAACGCACAATGAGTTTCATTAGATAATTTACCATGTTGGAAGCTGGATGTTGAGGAGACCTCAAGTATCCCATAAATTAAGTCAAGAGGGAAACTTTACATATCACTATGTATGTGGGCTCTAGCAACTAGATAATAGGACTTCTCCCTGAGATATTGACCTTTCAGTGGGTGATTAATATTTACAATCTTCTATCACTGTAAAATTATTTGTAAAAATGTTCTGTGTCCTTCACTGGCAAAACAAATTCATCATTCTGCACTTCTAAAGCTGTAATATTCTTGTCATTTAAATAAATGCACTACATTCAAGAAATGTTGATACTATACAGAGGAAGAGTACAGTAACTTTAACAATCTGGGAGCCAGTTTCTCTGATACATTTTACTTTTCAATTTGATAAATACTCTATAAATGGCTTAAACTGGCTCTACATTCTGCAAGGAGAGTATTCATGTAGATACCAAAAGTAGCTTCACTGTTTACCAATAGAAATACAAATATTTGATTGCACTCACTTTCTGTTAACCAGTTATTCCTTATGCACTTTAACTGATGAACCAAATAAAATAACTGAAAAAGTTCACAACTGGAATCATAAGAATGTGATACGTTTACTTTTGCTTTTCAATGTTATTTCACAAAGCTGGGATCCATTTATATTTTTTACTGGGAAAAAGAGTCACATCTTTATGCTTAGAAAAAAAACTGATGTAACCCTAAACATTTACTGAGTAGTTTCAATGTTTGAATTATTAGACAGTCCTACAACTCTTATAACATACACCAGGTTTGACATACAATTCATCAAGTCAAAGCTTACAATACATTCTTGCTCATTTATGAATAACTTATCAAGAATATAATTAATATGTAAATTTTGAATACCTGAGTCCAAGGTTAGAAAATCCACTGTCAGTTTTTTTTTTTTTTTGAATAGGGTGGGTAATGTAAGTTAGCATTTCTCAGGTTTATCTGTAGGCTGATGGATTATAAAACCTAATTGCATGCCCACACTAATTTCTCTGGTATGTATATTGGTTGCTTAAAAATCACTAACAACATTTGTTCTAGGAAAAAATAGTTTTTTTTTATAGCTATCACAACCAACTTCACACCTGTGACACACACTCAGAACTGCTGCAAACTTTAATTTATCTGATGAATCTACTGATGTAGCAGAACATAAATTCTCTATAACAGCTAATTTCGACAATCGATTACACTTCAATTCAGTGTTTAACACCTCCTTAAGTTTACTTTTCTAAATAAGTACATCACAATGCCATACGTCATAAGTCATCAATAGTAGTTTGGGTAGACATAGTTAGTTCTTCTTACTACATTATGTATACCCAAACTACTGTTGATGACTAGTTAGTTCTTCTTACTACATTATGTATACCCAAACTACTGTTGATGACTAGTTAGTTCTTACTTAATTATGTCTACCCAAACTACTGTTAGTGATTAGTCAGTTCTTATTATTTCCTTATGTGTACCCAAACTACTGTTAGTGATTAGTTAGTTCTTCTTATTTCCTTATGTGTACCTAAACTACTGTTGACGACTAGTTAGTTCTTATTTCATTATGTTTACCCAAACTACTGAAGAGTATTCTAAATGTATCGATTTAATATAAGATTAAATTAAAAATTTAAGTTTGTGTAAAATGGTGATAAAATGCTTTTAAAATACTCTAAGCTCTACTCCACAAGTTCTACTCCTTTCAACTTGGTTTAACAGTTTTATCTGTTTTGTTTTTTGTTTTTTTCGTGACCCCAACATTTTAAGGAACGCAAAGTCAGGAGATCAACGTTTACTGAACTACCTTTCTCTTTGTTAATAACTTGAAGGCTTTATGTACAATGTTCTATGTAAATTGCAATATGAAGAACGTTATCTTATCATAATATATCTATCTTTAGAATAATCGTTTATATAACAACTGTTACTTCAAATATTCCTGTAAACAAAATAACTGCGTACATCAGAATAATAATAATAAATAAAAATAATGTCCTGGAAAATTTAAAGTTTGTTAAAGATTTATGTGTGAAAACGCTGATGCAAAAGCGCTATCTATCAACTTTGTAAATAAATGGGTCAGAGTAACTTTGCTTTCAAAACGCTCTTAAATAAAGTGAATAGTAATTCTTTTTGTGAACCTGATTAGTCCAACAAAAAGAGAAGATTTCAAAAGACAACACTAACCATTACAAGTGCACCAACGTTCATGGACAATGGTCAACAATCGATACTTCTAGTTGTGTCACGTGGTTATGCTATCAATACACATGTATCGATTTTCATCAGGAAGAAACGCCAGACTGCATGAACGCCCATACATCTTCTATGCCTAGCTAATTAAATGATGATGCAGAATGCTCATAAACTATATATATTCTAATGAACACGTGTGATCAACGTGTTACTGACTCTTGCTTAAAATGACTAAAACCATTAATATCCTTCGAGTAAGTCATTTTTAAAGAAACTACTTTTTATTTTATAACCACTGTGCACTTGATAATTGGCGCTGAACGACTGATTTAGTTTCTTATGAAGCCAATAAAACTACATTTCTCAAATCTCACGCGATACGGATTTCTAAGAACTCGAACTGGAGATCTTCTGTTGTGTGTAAGTAGATCATATAACTTGTGGAAGACTCTCTGAGGACAAGTGTATTAATGTATTGCGAAGCCTGAGCTTTGGGTCAATAGGAAGTTATCTAGCCTCTGCACATAACAATCACAATGTATTTTTAATTCCTTAATGAGTATTAGACATGTTCAAAAATGAATTTTATATCTAGTATTATATCTTGGCTTTTGACTTTCATTTCAATCAGAACCGTTTGTAATAAAATATTTTAATTGATTACTAGTCTAGTCAGGGTTAGGATTTCTATATAATGTCCTGGCACGAAATATGAATTCCCAATTTCACACTTATAAATAATTATAATCTAACATGCCAAAAGGTAAAAAATGTTTTAACCTCCCACCCAATGTAACTTCAGACGAAAAGTTATATCTTACTCCCACTTATCTAACTTTATAGTTAATTTTACTCACTGTCCTTATTTCTTTTAATAATTTGAATTTTAAAGCAGAAATTTGGAATACAAGTTTCTAGAATTTTCAGTAAATTTCTTATACCTTTACCCCCAGTTTGAGTAACGAAATTGCAAGTTAGAGTATAAGTGTCATAAAAAAATTAATCCAGAAAGAAACTCATTGAGAATAATGAGGGTCTTCTCAACCGCTAAAGTTAGGCTTTCCAATTCTATCTTTAGTCTGCAACGTGAAACTATGTAAGAAGCTACGTGAGTGTTGAATGTGGGTGAGAAAGTGATGTGAGTGTAAGAAGGAAGGAGCTTTTAGGTCGGTGAGTAGGATATCTTTTAGTTAACTGCAATTAATCTAAGAGGACTTCTTAGTTGAAAAGTAAGCAATAAGGTATTTTTTCCCGGGGGGTATGTTTCTCAGATAAAACATACCGTTGTAACGTTGTTCTTTCGTTGGACAGGTTCTTTCAAATGATTTGGTGAAAATAACACGAAGCCCAGTCCACATAACGATATGAAATTAATTTATATATTTCTTCCTTAACGTTTCTAGAGGCTGCCCTCACTTGCACACTATTGTAATATTTAAACTAACTAAATGAATCATCAATGATACTTGAACATATTCCTTATGGACAAAGCACGCTTCTCCATTAAATAGAATTAGACCTGACTTTGAATAACTTCGACCCAAACTTTAACATGGAAGTTTCAGTATTGTTATTTTCAGTGTTTTAATTTGGATGTTAGCGAGAGAGCGCATGACGTTAATATCAAGTAAGGTTTGTGGGAGTAGGCTAGAACATTCTAGATGACGTCACAAAGATCATCATTGTGAAGTACCAAGAAACAATGCTAGATTACATGTACGAGAATCACTATTTTGTTGTGAACGGGCAGTTAATAATGAATTAGTATCAAGTTGGTTTTGTTTGTTTGAAGTTAAGCACAAAGCCACATAGTGGGCTAACTGTGCTCTGCCCACCACGGGTATTGAAACCCGATTTCTAGCGTTGTAAGACCGCAGACATAACGCTTTGCCACTGGGGGGCATCGAGTTGGTAAAGGGTCGGCCAGTCAGTTTTAGTCCAATGAAGTATATACCCACCCCTCTTGGCTAAGCGGCAAGTTTGAATGCTTATAACGCTAAAAATCAGGTTTCGATACTCGTGGTGGGCACAGCCCAGTTAACCCATTGCATAGCTTATGCTTAAAAACAAACTAAGTTAAACAGAAATTTAGTTTCAGTGAAGTATCTGTATTGTTGCTAGTTATGACATATATTTAGTTTCAGTGAAGTATCTGTATTGTTGCTAGTTATGACATATATTTAGTTACTCGATCGATTAGCTGTGAATTTGTAGAAATAAGTTTGTTTTTTTACGTTATTTGTTATTTCTGTTTGAACGTCATTTGTGACTGGTTTTGATTTCTTAAAGTTTTTATAAAAACTGGTTAAAGTTTTGATCATTTGATGAAGTTCTTACTCTGGCGTATGTTTTTGTAGACGTACGCATAGCCAGGTTTTAAAGTTTTTGTGGTTGGTAGGTATGGTAATCAGTAAGGCTGGGCAACCATATTCAAATATAGGTCTAATATATATTTGGTAAAGTTGTAATGTAGTTTTGGTGGTAGCCTTTTATGGTTGCCTCATAATAGATGAAATTATTTACATTATATTTAAATCTATCCTAAAGGTTATTTATAGATTTATTACACGTTCGTTTATTGTCCTATATTAGATCTAAAAAGTTAGCTACACTGTAAAAAAGGGCCTGGAAGCCTACATTGTTAAGCTTTAATGGTACAATATATATATACATACCTTTGAAAAGTTTTGTGAAGTAGATGAAGTAGAATGGTTAAATTTAATTCTTCAGGTGGCGCACCAGTTTTATAGAAAATTGAGTTCATTCTCAATGTTCATTACTGTAAATAAAAATCAGGAAAGGACGTCCAGATTACAATAAATGATTTTCCTTGTTAGGAATTTCAGACTCGAAAGAATAAGAAAAACCCTGGGTTAATATTACGCGCTAACAAGGAATTCTGAAGTAACTGATTTGTTCAATTTAATAAATGATATTCTTTTTTTGCACTCAACAATTAATAAAATCCTCAAAACTGGTAACATTCTAGAATTAATAGGTAGACCTGGTTGATTGTCATATAATTTGGTCACTGATTCTAACAGTGTTTGCAACACTTAGTCGAATAACAGCTGCAATCCTCGTTTCAGCTAAATTAAGATGATGTATACCCACATCAAGTTAGTTATTTGTCACTTCATTCTTGTTAGGATCTAGTCCCCCCGGTGAACCAGCTTGGTAAATTACACTTTTTATTTAAAGATTGGAAAAGACAAACGCTAATTTAGTCAAATTTAATTGGGTATTATTATTAGAAGAACATTTAAATTATTGGATGGAGGACAGCCTGTGCCAAGGCTCCTGCAAAGTTCCTAAGGCATATAATATTATTTGTAACAGTATAAGTGATGATATTAAAATAATTTTATTTAGATTGGATGCTTGGTTAAAACAAAAAGATACACAACGATAAATAATTATAAAGTAAAAAGTAAGGGTAGTTGTTGGCCAGTTGCATCTCTGTGTTCAGTGGTTTAAAATTAGGAATGGTGCCACACCATCTGGACTATTGATTGACCAACATGCTGCAAGGGGACTCCATAATTAGAAGTAGGAGAACCTGTAGTAAACTCCTCGGTGGAACATCAAAGGAGGACTTGGACTACTCCATGAAATGTTTCAGCAAGTTATTCCTTGGAATGGGTGAAATCAGAATGGGCATGACAACACTTAAGTGTTTAGATAGTCCAGAACTCAATCCCTTCGTGTGTTTGGATAAGCCTAAACTCTTAACTCAAATGATTTGAATACAGCTGTTAAGAAGCTACGCAGCAGATTCGAACCTGTGGAGTGCTAACCAATGTATATAGCCAAATTCAAAGATCAAAGGTGAGAAATGCAAGAGAACTTGGATGCTATGTGAACGATTTTAGGAGATTGCATAGAAAACTATATCGTACTATGCCTCCCGAAGATTCTGAGATGTTTATTAACAAGTTCATCAAAGGGTTATCAATCAAACACATGCAGCACCACATGGGACTGAGATACATCTCATCTTTCATGAAGGTAGTTAACATGGTTTGTATGGTCACAGAAAGTTACACGATGGAGCAAAAGTCCTAGCCAGCAGCAGACCCTGTTCCAAAACAACCTCTACAGCCTAAATCCCAAAACAACAAAGATGTATTTATCTGTTATTCAACCGGCACTACTACAACATATTCTGCAAGGCAGCATGATACAGCAACCGTAGTTCCCAATGGATTAGCAGTTTCCCTACCGCAGGTGCCATGAGTGCACCACCACTGCATCCATCGTGTTACTCTCAAAAAGTGCTGGACATGAGGAAATGTTTGTTTCGATTGTGGCATGCCTGATAACTGGTTGTGAAAATATCAGTATCCAGTTGTTAGAAAGAGCCATTAGAAGCATGCACCTGTCAGGCTAACACTACAACAGATACAGGAAGGTCAATATCGAGCACTGGCTGCAACATATCTACTGGTTTAAACTAGTACAGCCTGACTTGGATCTAGCTGTCAACTCAGGTTAGCGGAAAGGTCTACAAATGTCTAGACGCATTAAAAGATACACATTAGTTCAGTACACTAGATTTGACTTACGGATATTGGGAAGTGGAAGTGGATGATGAAAGGAAACCTAAGACTTTTTTTCAGCACTCGACAAGTACTGTATTATTTATAAGTCATGCCATTCGATCTGTGTAATGCCCCTGCCACTTATGATTGATTGATGAAACTTACACTGAGAGGACTGCAATGGAATCGACGTCTCATCTATGTAGGTGGCATACTTTTCTTAGGTCACATATTTCAAACCATAGTTGATAAACTGAGAATGGTATTCTAGCACACCTAGGATGCAGACTTGAATGTGAAACCAGAAAAATATGCAGTTATGTAGTGTAAGTGCAATTTCTTGGTAACATAGTTGGTAGAGGTAGTGTCCACTAATTATTCAAAGATTGCAGCTGTCAAGGACTGGTCCCTATCTTCTGGCAAACTAGTTCAAAGCTTTCTAGTTCTTGTATCGTCTTATCTACAATTTGTTGCCAAATCTCCATGACAGTCACAGTACTGTCTGTGCCGATTAAGTTTGATGCCCATTTTGTATTCCAGTCCTTGTAGTGCACCTTGGTCGAACCATTGTTGGTTTATCCTCGTCGATATTATCCATTCATCCTAGATACAGATACCAATGATAATGGAATTGGCATAGTTTTAACATACATACAGGATGGGTTGGGCATGTGACTATGTATGCTAGTCGCACCGAGTGCTCTGAAATGACAATAATGTACAACAACAAAATGCTTACACTTGTTGTAACTATCAAATATTGCCGCCATTATAGTGGATAATTCACCATTTAAGTGTACCATGTGTCACTGAAATAACTAATGAGCTTTAAAATCCAAGAATGTGTGATCTAAAATTGATAACTAAACAACAAGAGTAAAACTTTGTTGTACAATATCAACCAGATAAGCAGCACAAACACTGAAGAATTATCTCAAAAGCTTATGTCTGTTCATCCAATGTTCAGGTCTTGGACACCATGCAGCAGCTAAAGCTGAGGCTATAACAGTGACGCCCAACACCATAAGAGAAGTGAAAATTCTGCATTTGGATGGACATTTTTGATGATCAACCAAGGGCTTAGGGAAGAGCAACAGAAGGACCCAGACTTAGCTTTGGTGCTACTTACCATACAGCAAGGTAATGTGCCCATCACAAACTGGTGAATGCAGTAGTTATATTCTAGCAATTGTATAGTTAGTTTCAAGTTTAAGATGAGGTAATTCATTACTACTCACTCAGTTGTGGTATCCAACCTCTGATGCAGCAAGTTGTCCTCAGAACTTGAAGGCAGATAATTCAAGGCTTTACATAATGTAAGGGATGAGTGGCACAGGGAGTATTATGAATTACTGCCAACGTGTTGACGCAGTTTTTCTAGCCTTACTGATATGACAGTGTAGACACTGTACTCACTGTACTCCAAGAGGCAAATCTGGCTGCACCACGAAGAAATCGAATAGAGAGAGAATGAGAGGTTATCATCTGAAGAAAATCACCCTGAATATAGTTGGTCCTCTGCCCAACACTATAAAAAGTAATTGATATGTGCTGGTTGTTATCAATTACTACACAACTGAGGAACAGTCAGCTGGTTGTTCTCCGTATCTTCTGCTATATGTTTCAGAAGTACAGCTCTCAGTGGATCTGATATATGGCTCCCCATCCAGTATAGATGTACCATATTTAGAATGGCTGTGATCTGCAATAACCAACATACATGAAACCACGGATCAGCAAATGGATAAAGCAACCACACATAAGAAAAGATACTGTGACAAAACGATAGTGATTTTAAATCTCAAGCCTGATGATTGAGATGGTAGCTACTTGCACCTGCAGGATGGAAACTTGGTGTTTATTTTGTGGCTGGGATGATCCATATCTTATTTATCGCGAGTACATGCATCGAACTCAGATGAACTTCTATAAAACTGGATATTTTAAGAATCTAATGTTTAGAAGCAAGTCATCTGATGAGAAGTGCATTGTCTTATAATCTCATCTAAGCTGATGAGGAAGAAGACACTGGTAGATACATATCTGGTTGTTTGTGAGGACTCAGATGAGGAAGCATCAATAGAGAAGTGTATCTGCTCTGGCTGTCGACCAATACAATGACTTCTTAATCATTATGATTAACTACTTGATTAGTCATTTAGGAAATCAATTTAAAACGATATGGAGTTACATGCTTTCTGAACTACCAAGTAGTGTTTAACAATACGATGTGTGTGTGAAAAACATCTTGTGATAGTCACTTGATTGTTTTACAGTCAGAACAGGTGGTTGATAGAAAAATCAACAACTGAAAGGGTGTCATGACCCTTACTATCAAAGCTATCGAGAGATATTTAATAGACGTTTAACTATTTGCAACATGTGTTAGATCTATCTAGTTAAGTTGTATCACAATTTCTGCAAAGTAGTTTGTGCAAACGTGCTTAGATGTAAAGCTAAGGCAGTTGAATGAACATCCTCGGAAAAGTTACGGTTGGATTCGACTGTCAATGCTAACCAAAGGTTCTGCACTCATTTTTTTTCTCAGCACTCAGGTTAAGTTTTGTTGTGAATGTTGACAGACATTTGTGTACAGAAATTTTCTTTGCGAAGTCGTAATCTTGCGTTTAACAAGAAGCGACTTTGTGTTGTGTCACAGTGAGAGATTACTTCAAATGGTCTTCAGTCTTCCTGAAGTGCAGTCATAATGTTATATTCTAATAAAGGAAGTTAATATAGACTGAGTAAATCAGTTAAAAGGTGTATTATTTGAGTATATTTTTTTCTTAGTTGTGTTTCGCATTTATCTAATGTAGTGGGTTTTTCACGATTCCTAGCTAGTGGTGCTAAAGGATAAACATGGCGATTCAGACAGATTTCTGTGTTATGATAATGAAAGTAATTTTGCTTGTTTTTTACGTACTTGGTGAACTGGACTGTGTGTTTATTGTAGTTTACCACAGGAAATGTAATCTGGATGAATGTTTATAACAGAATAGTCTATTTTTGCTTAATTTCATCTATGATTACTTTATTTTCGTGACACCGCGTAAGCTATCTAATCCTAATTCGATGAGTAACATATGCAGATTTTACCTGAGCATACTTTTCAAAAAAAGCACGTGTATTCAGCAGTGACATCATGTACTACAAATTATGCTTTGTTTGCTTCTGAAAGGCTATCTGCGCTAGTCGTCCCTAATATAGAAGTGATAGACTGCAGGGAAAGCTACTGGTCAACACAACCAACTCTCGAGCTGCTTCTAACAAACGAATATGATGTACAAATATAAGCTTGTGTTGAAGCAGCCCGTTTTTACTGCACATTAAACTAGTTTGTGCACGAGTTACCTACACGAATATCGTATGTACAAAAGTAGAATTTCTTCTAACAAAGCATGTTAGCTGCAATATTGAGGTTAGATATATTTGGTGGAAAAGAGTAGCGACTGGCGTAAATGTTATTGAGATACAAACACGACTTAGTCCGTGTATTCTTAATACAGAGAAAGGATATTTTAGGTTTTAGCTCAAATTGAAATATTCGAGAGCAAGTGATTTTATCGGAGGAAAGACAGTCATTAGAAAACTTAGACAGCATCAACTGAAAAATATGGTGAAGCCATTGTTTTAATTCATGTTGGTGAAAGACTATCTTACAGTTTTGGTAACTGAGATATTCGTAGGTTACGTGTTTTAGTCTAAAAACGTAAAATCGTGATGTGATTACTTGGTCATTCAAAATGAAAGAAAATATAGTGCGCATTTGTTTATAAGATTTTTATTCAGAAATATGTTTCGTTGGTATACATCAAACTATTTTCTGACTTTGCGAGTATCAGCAAATGATTAGTCTCGATGATATTTCTGAACATGATAATCACTATACATGAATTTCTTAACTACACTTACAGTGCTAAAACACTTTTCGCGTGACTACACGAATGTTATCGTGTATTTATTTTTGAATTCTGGAACGATTTTGCTTATTTATTCACCTTTTTATCAGATACAAGTTATTAAAGCTTCAGGGTTTGAAGCGTTGGTCGCTACTTGGAAAATAGTTGGCCTAATTCCAGTTACTGGTGTAAGGTGTCCTCTCTGAGTTTTAATCCCCTTCCCTATTGTACCTGGATCCTGTTGTTATGGCAACCAGACAATGGTGGAAGACCACTGTAAGTGAAAATGGCTAAACTTGCTGACTAATGCTTGTTGTCATGGTCTGGCACGGTCACGGGCGTCCATCCTTGGAACAAACCTGTCCTAACGTCACGGTGGCGAGTGGGTTTGCCAGGAATGAATTACAGGCATGAAGCACACGCTACATTTGATTGTAACTGGTCTTAACCAAAAAGGGTCAAATAATGGCTGATTGACCTTCTGACCTTTTACAAATTGAGTTAACTTCGAGTTTGCAATACTAACTTGTTCAAGTAACCATAGTCTTGTGAATTGCTTGATAATGCATTACATACCTGAAAGGACCACGGTGAACCACTCTCAGATTTAAAAACTGTAGTGGTAGCCTAGTATGTTGGAAATGCATTGCCAACACAAAGTAAAATCATGAGTGATGCATCTCTCAGGAATCTGCTTTATCGATTGTCGATGTTAGGCAACCGCTATGATTGCAACGAGTGACAACAAATCCTGAAAAAAGATGGGCATCATATCCAGGTGAGGCAAACGGAGCTAGATACGTCTCGGATATCATATCTAGGTGAGACAAAAGGAGCTAGATATGTCTCGGATATCATATCTAGGTGAGACAAAAGGAGCTAGATATGTCTCGGATATCATATCTAGGTGAGACAAAAGGAGCTAGATACGTCTCGTACATCATATCCAGGTGAGGCAAAAGGAGCTAGATATATCTCCCCCAGTGACAGATCAACTGTAATAGGCAAGCTGTACATATGTGAATTTCCGAAATATTGAAAGTAAATTTTCAAAATACCGATCGCAACTTGTGAAGAAACAGAAAATATTTTAAGTTTTCAATTCGAAAATCGGCCGTTAAAATTTAGTCTGCAATGCAACAAATATGGAATTATTAAGATAGTACAAAGATAACAAAATGCCCTGAGCCACTAAAATATAGTAAAAAAATTATTTCCATAAATATATATATCTAAATCCCTCTCTGAATATAAAACAATGTAACGGAAAACGTGTATGCATGTATAGACCCCGATCTAATAGCTTTGTTTTACATAAAATATTGTACACATTTAGTAGGTTCTATCCTGTAAAGAACAAGTAAGATTTCATCACGATAAAGTAAATCGAGCCAAGTTAGCTTTTTGTCAAAATTTAGCTCCAGAAACACGGGTTAGTTGTCCTGAAAATGCTTAGTATTCAATTTCGGCCGTGGGGCTTTTCCCCTGACAAGGGACGTTGCCCCCTTGACCCGTGCTGTGAGAAGACCCCCAGACTTCCTTCTATTTTTGAAACCTACCCTTCTACTTTAAATAATAATGACAGCACTGAGTTAATCTCATTCGTGTTAATCGGATGCTTGAAACATGTGCTTATCGTTGTAGCCAAATAAAGGCTAGATACAGTAACATTTGTTCTTAAATCTCAAACTGATATGTTTGTGTTCCTTTATGGACTTTTTACGAGGTACCTTATCCAAAGGAACAATACAGAAACTTGTATAAGATGGTTTAGAGTAGTTTAAAATTCTATGTGGACCATTAGTTGAAGTACGTAACTTGTAGATTTGTGGGATATATGACTTTGTTTCGCTCTGTCTCATGATTTCTCTCTTGGTCATTTGCTCTTGTTTTGCTTCTCTCAACCCCAGCAGCCAGACAACATACAGAAAGAATCCTGGCCAGTTTAGGTAACAGTTTGTTTATTAACTGAATAATTTTGGGATTCAAATAAAATAAATAATTCATCTACTGTTAATGTTCAATCAATTCTTCTGGTTTTCAGTACGTATTAACAATGGGTTTACCCTTTCTTTTGCGTCATGTAATGATGAACTGTAAATGAAATGGGGAATTCATTTAACAGACAAAATTATTCAGTTAAGATATAGCAGGAGCCAAAGTTTCTTCAAAACCATTTAAACAAGCGGGGGAAGTACGAAAATCTTAAGTTAAAATTTGTATTATTATTATTGAGGAAGGTTCTCAGAGGAAATGTGAGTTTCATATTTTATTATATCCAGCAAAAATACTCTAGTTGTAGTTTTAAAGTTTATGATCCTCATATATTGACAGTACTGCTATTGTTTTGTTAGCCTTGACCATTTTCCAGTTATACTCTGTAAACCATCATAATTCTCTCGCTATATGTACACATACAAAACCATTATTTTTATATGCATCTTATTCCACTCAATTTAAAAGTGATTTATTGGCCTGGAAATACTAAAATTTCTACTAGCAACCACCAAATAGGAGGGGGGGACCATAATTGTACCAATCACGTTGTTACGAGCAAATTACATACCAAAGTATAGCTTTCCAGTATCAATATACAAGTATAAAGAAGAATAAATATTTATATTCAAACTTGTTTAAAAATAACACCTTCCGACTCTACAAAGTACAAGAAGATTTTAAAATTGTATTCAACTGAATTTATCTGCATGTTTATAATTTATCAGCATGTTTGTATACACAAATTTACTGTATTAATTATTAGAAGCATACGTACATTCAAAAGCACTATTTTTTACAGTTTAGTAAGTTCTATGTCAGTTCTTAAAATCAAACCTCTAACAGATTGGTACGAATGCTGATGACTTTATTCAGACAAGGGTGTGAGATATAGCTAATTTTGACTTTATTCAGACAAGGGTGAGATATAGCTGATTTTGATACTACTGGGGACAAGGGTGAGAGACATAGCTGATTTTGATACTACTGGGGACAAGGGTGAGAGACATAGCTGATTTCGATACTACTGGGGACAAGGGTGAGAGACATAGCTGATTTCGATACTACTGGGGACAAGGGTGAGAGACATAGCTGATTTCGATACTACTGGGGACAAGGGTGAGAGATATAGCTGATGTTGATACTACTGGGGGACAAGGGTGAGAGATATAGCTGATTTTGATACTACTGGGGACAAGGGTGAGAGATATAGGTGATTTTGATACTACTGGGGGCAAGGGTGAGAGACATAGCTGATTTTGATACTCTGTGACAAGAGTAATTCATTATAAGTGACTATGTAATAATTCCTGTTGGTCACATTAATGCTGAAACTTTTGACTAGTTCTTCAAGACATCTCCGGGGTTAAGTATGCAACCATAACTGCATTGTAAATGTTTTCACCAATTATCCACGAGTGTATTCCTGAAGATGAAGTACTGTATGCTTCTCCATTAATGAAGTAGTAAAGGATGTACTGTTTACAACATCCGTGGAAATAAGTTTTTCTTCAACACATTAACAGTACCTTTTCAACTGAAGTCCTTCTCCATGAATCCACTGATACATGTACATACATATACATTGTATTCATCTTTGTAGAGTATGTTATATAATAATTACGTGTACAACCTGATAATATATGATATTGGGTGGTGATCTTAACAAGATTGTACTTCTAAACAATAATTATAATGCTTTGGATTTTTTTTCTGTAAACTATAAATTTAGCCCTGTTGTGATAAACAGTTCATTGTTTGGAAAATAATGCTTTAGATAATTAATAGTTAACTTCCTCACTCTGCTTTCACCCTTCTGTTGTTTGACAGAAGCAGAGAAATCTTAGATATAAAATTTTTTGTTCTAGTAAAAACCCTCATGATTCCTCCAACGATTTGCCATCTATTCCTTGGTAATATATTATGATGTGGGTAGACAGAGCAGGAGGTAAGTATTCTATTTAACTTTTATTCTGATTCTGGAATTTAAATATGAATCACTGCTTACTTCCTTACATTCTAGATATTTGAATACCAACACTGGAAAGTGAAAAGGTACTTTCATCAGCTGGGAAAGACTACGGACCATAATAAATGTGTTCTTTAGAATTAACAAAATAGATGGTTGTAGATAACCCTCAATCATAAATGTGTTCTTTAGAATTAACATACTAGATGGTTGTAGATAACCCTCAATCATAAATGTGTTCTTTAGAATTAACATACTAGATGGTTGTAGATAACCCTCAATCATAAATGTGTTCTTTAGAATTAACATACTAGATGGTTGTAGATAACCCTCAATAATAAATGTGTTTTTTTAGAATTAGTATACTAGATGGTTGTAGATAGCCCTCAATCATAAATGTGTTCTTTAGAATTAACATACTAGATGGTTGTAGATAGCCCTCAATAATAAATGTGTTCTTTAGAATTAACATACTAGATGGTTGTAGATAGCCCTCAATAATAAATGTGTTCTTTAGAATTAACATACTAGATGGTTGTAGATAACCCTCAATAATAAATGTGTTCTTTAGAATTAGTATACTAAATGGTTGTAGATAACCTCAATATATGTGTTCTTTAGAATTAGTATACTAGATGGTTGTAGATAACCCTCAAATGATTCAACATTTAACAAACCAATGAACAGAGATCATGTCACCCAAATAGTGTTAATCACACAATTACATTTTGACATATTCTGGGTTCGTAAATTCAATTTGAAAATTACACCCAGATATTTAACAGCCTGGTAGGGCATCAAAAAAACAAAAAGCTACAACTTTCAACTATGTGTGTGAGGTGTGATATGCAAGCAGTCACATATTGAAGGGGCGACTGGGAGACCCCAACTAGCACTGGTGATCGATCCTTCCCATGTAGAAACACAAAGCATAAGAAAACATTGTTGTAGCGCAAACGCATTCTGCTTATTGCATTTGTACGAGCAGTCACAACTGTGGCGTGCTGTACTGTAGTTATCAACCACCGAGACTTGGTTCCTAGGACTCTCAGGCAGCAAATTCTTCACATTTTCCATAATACAAGAACTGGAGGCTAACAGTGTGTGACACGCACCTATGTTAACATGTAACAGTGGTTCTACTGGCCACATTTGAGTCTAGACGTAAAGCGCTGGTGCTAGCAGTGCTGTCCAGAGGAAAAACGTTAAGCGGTAATTATCTCTCTCTCTCTAGTGTAGAGCACATTTACACTTGTATCAGACTGTGATTGTGTGCAAATCACTTCCTTTTGTATCAGACTTAGTCGAAGTCAAAGCAATTCAGGAAACAGCTCTTGGTATTGTTCTTCGGTCCCTACCCGATTTACTCTCTGCGTAGATAGTTTGTTTATAATTAAGCACAAAGTTACACAATGGGCTATCTGTGCTGTGCACACGGCGGGTATCGAAACCCGAATTCTAGCGTTGTAAGTCAGCAGACATACCGCTGTGCCACTGGGGGGCCAGCATGGACAGTAAGTCCGAGAATACCGCAGAGGGTAATTAATAGGCACTAAACGTCCCCTATGACAAGGATTCAACAGATGACGAAAGTACTGGTGTCCACACCCCAATACAGATTATTTTACATCATAAGCATAAATAACTCAGTCTAACAGTTAGCTCATTTCCTGGTTGATGTGCAAGATGCTTTTTTTATTTTGTTCTGGTTTGCCAATTTTTATTATTCATACACAAGGAATCAAATTACACGTAATTGGCTACTTTTTTTCACATTTTATTCTTTGTGCCTCGAAAAATTATTTAGCAATCTAATATTTTCTTCTATCTAAGAAATAGTCTTAAATGTGTATGGAAGTACAATTTCCTACAGAGTTTGGAATCACAGAAACATCGCCCCCTGGTGGCTCAGCAGTAAGTCTCACAGCTAACAACGCTAAAATTCGGGCTTTGATACCCGCGATAGGAAAAGTACAAATAGCCCATTCTGTAGCTTTGTGCTTAATAACAAACATAGAAACATCAGTAAAAAATCCAGACTAATAATTTAGTACTGGTCTACTGTAATGGTGAGCTAGGTGAGTTAATTTTGATCGGCATACATTTCAGTTATGGTTTATGTACAAATTAGTTGATCAGGATGAATAACGTTTACAGCTCACCGACAGTTAAATCAACAAACGATTTAGTTCTTGACGTACCGTATTCCTCACGTGATATCCTAAACAAAAAATAAATAAGCGTCCTCTTTATCATCGCTCTTTGTTATGATTTTTGAAAACAAAAAATTTGACGTAAAATTTAACTCTTTCTATCATTATCCAGCACGGAATTTCTAATCCACCCGCAATATCAGAATGACGATATTGTATACTACCATATACCTGTTTCATAAAAAAAAGCCATCAATTTTACTTACTTTACGCGAAATGTGTTCAACAACAGTTACAGCCTTTCACCACTGCAACCACGTGTTTACTACACGGATAGCCCCCCAGTGGCACAGCGGTATGTCTGCGGAGTTACAACGCTAGAAACCGGGTTTCGATACCCGTGGTGGGCAGATCACAGATGGCCCTTGTGTAGCTTTGTGCATAATTAAAAACAAACAAACTACACGTATAATCTCTTTCCCTCAAGTAACGATTGTAAGTAGTACATAAAAAAAATATTATTTATTTCAAATATGTAATTAAGAACACAAAATATTTACATTAAATTATATACAATGACCTAAAACTTTTATAATTAATCTGGTTTTATAACGACTCAAAACGTATTTTAATCTAATTTTCTTACCTGCTCTTTGCTTCTTACCAAATCTGAAACTAACCGAAGTCCGGTTTAAGGTTACGTTCGGTTGATTTTTACCTCGACACTACATAACTACTTGTTCCTATTACCCCTCTGGATACAACACGTAATTCTGTACTTGCTCAGTATGACTTCATGTAATAAAGCATGTAAACTTAAAGGTCGTGTTTAACAGGTGATAGAAGCGAGGAAAACTTGGAGTTAAGAATTGTTTTCTTATTAGCGCCCCCTTTAGTAGCATTATTTAAGCTTAAAGGGATGAATAGAGTAATCAATTTATTTCTAGAACAAAGCTCTTAATTTTTGTCAAAACAGACCAAAAATCGATGCTCTACCACGTGCAGTTTTGTTCCTTGTTTCATTTAACTGCATTAACTCTTCAATAATGATATGCAAAATTTAATTTTTAGGTTAATTCATTGAAGTTTATTCAACACACATTTTAATTCAAATATTTATACAGATAGTTAGGAGAGGTAAGTACAGAGATAGATTTTTTTACAAATGTAAATCTCCAGTATTTACTAATACGTAATTTTAAGTACCTAATTTAATTTAGTTCCTCAATTTGTGGCTTTATTAGCTTCCACCATATATTTAATTCATCGGAATGTCACAGATTAAATCAGTTCAGCATCTAAAGATCCTTGATGTTGACCATTTTCAATCGATTTATATGAAGCATCCTGTTATATGTGACTACCAATTTACCTACAGTGATCACCGAAATTTCACCAGACATTGCCTTTTAGCTGAAACAATTTTCATGGCAGAAAACTTCAACAGCGTTAATTGTTCAATTATAATTATACGAAGGATATCAGCCTGAACTTACCTATTATTATTATTATGTCGCCTAATATTCCTAATACAGACATTTCGAGTAATTTGAATGATATTATTCAGAGTTTTCCGTGTCTACTATATAATTTGTTCTCGGTTATTGTTTTTCAACATATTTGCATGTTTGTTACGTTTCATTTATCACAATATCACGAGCTTTATCTATATTTATCACAATATCACGAGCTTTATCTATATGTATCACAATATCACGAGCTTTATCTATATTTATCACAATATCACGAGCTTTATCTATATGTATCACAATATCACGAGCTTTATCTATATT
>NW_013667832.1:65128-72135 GCF_000517525.1 Limulus polyphemus | reverse complement strand
CCTCGAGTTCTCACATAACCTAACTACAAGATGGCGATACAAAAACAAACTTTATAACAGACAAGACCTCGAGTTCTCACATAACCTAACTACAAGATGGCGATACAAAAACAAACTTTATAACAGACAAGACCTCGAGTTCTCACATAACCTAACTACAAGATGGCGATACAAAAACAAACTTTATAACAGACAAGGCCTCGAGTTCTCACATAACCTAGCTACAAGATGGCGGTACAAAAACAAACTTTATAACAGACAAAACCTCGAGTTCTCACATAACCTAGCTACAAGATGGCGGTACAAAAACAAACTTTATAACAGACAAAACCTCGAGTTCTCACATGACCTAGCTACAAGATGGTGGTACAAAAACAAACTTTATAACAGACGAGTCCTTTAGAATTTCTCATCTCTTACGTAATTCCAATACAAAACATCTGTACAATTTACCAGACAATTTCTTTAGCTCAAGAGGATATGAATGTTTTATGATAAAAAACAATATGCCAAAAACCTGCATATGAAGTTTCTACAGTAAAATAATTCATTCAACCAGACTAGCAATAATGTTCCATGACATACCTGACTACTGCAAACAAGTAGTGTATTTGTAGCAGGTGTTGTACCCTATAGAAATTCTGACCACACATATGTAATGAAAATCTGCTTATCGCAATGAAATATAAAACACAACAATATTACAACCCTTGATTACTATAGTCCTTCAAAGAATTTTCAACTTTCAACTGATTCCGACTGTCTTTGTGTTATACATCGTTGACTGACCAAGTATAATCAAACCTGACAACTCCTGCCATGTTAAAAAACGAATATTGTAATTATAAGATGGCCTGATATATTAATGTAAACTACAATAAACAGAAGCGAGACAGACAATTTTATATTTAGTATTATACCATACAAGTTAATAAAGGTTCTCATGTTTGAGTATGTTATCATTTGACTATTCTTTATCGACATTTTCCAAACGTCTACCTAAACATGATAGAAGCTAACATACAGTTAACGCATAATCATAAAATATTTATCTCTCCAAATACGCCAGTCGGCGTATTATGTTTTACCAACCGTCATGCCCCAAGCTGAACAAAATACATGGCCTAGTTAACTAATAAATGAATATTTGCTGTAAAATTATTATCAATGCTATAAATGTAGCTATCAGTTTGGCCGTCATTTTGATTTCATTCGCACACTGAATCTTTTTTTGACCGCAACTTTTTTTCCCACACCTAAGGTGTTTTTGATTAGATTAGTATTTCATGGGATCCGTTTTTGTTTTTTTTGTGTTTATATGATTAACTTCTGAACGAATCATATTTACTTACGAACAGACGAAGCCTTGGCATGTCTCGAAAATAAGGTGTTTGAAGATCATGATCACAAATACTAGCCTTAGCATGTCTTGAAAATAAGGTGTTTGAATATCATGATCACAAATACTAGCCTTGGCATGTCTTGAAAATAAGGTGTTTGAAGATCATGATCACAAATACTAGCCTTGGCATGTTTTGAAAATAAGATGTTTGAAGATCATGATCACAAATATTATTCACATCCACGAATACTTTGAAACAAATTCTGTTTCATCGAAAATACTACCTTGGTTTTAACAGCGTAGACCTGTGGTTTTCAATTTACAATCTAATCTTTCAATATACTTTCCAATCTTTCTCCGCGACACAAAAATTTTCAAATCTGCAGTATTTCTCTCACGATTAAAATGAAACCCTCACATGTACTTCATAGCTCCCTAGCACTAACATTCAGTAAATACATGACCACTGTATTTCAAACAACCTCATCTGAAGTACAGGCCTCATTTTAAACAAGTGTTCTAATCGCTATTTATAGAATATTACCCAAAAGCACAAGTGAGCCGATTAATAAACTTCGTAAAAGTATCAGTAAACTGATGTACCAGAACAAATGCATATTTAATAAGAAAAACAACCTGATCCTATCGACTGTTACATCATTTATTATTGTAATTCGAAATATAAAAAGTGGACAGTAGAACAAATTAATGAGAAAGTGCCATCATAAAAAGCAAGAATTACTTTTTTATCGATAAAAATCGAACACTTAATGACTGGAGATGGGTAAAAGGACGAATTTCGCTATTTTCAAAGTACGGAGAATAAAAAAAAAAATCCTGACCAAGATTGGACGCTCAGAATATATATTCTTCGGCAGATCAAAATTACGGTAAGTAATATCAGTTACTTGAAACGAAAAAAATCAGGCCAGTTTCCAACCAGCTTTTGAACATCTAGTTTGTTTGTGTTGACTGAACTGCTTGTGATAACTTATGCCTCTTTGTTGTTAATATAGATGTGAGATCAGCCGGTGCTTTGTTTCGCCTCGTGTAGCGCGATACAGTTGTTGAGGCTAAATTTCGGCGCCGCTAGGCGGTAATTTCTTTGATGCGTTCTCGGCTCACTTGAAGTGAACGATCAATTAATATTTCCATATGAGGCATATGTATTTAAAAAAAAAAGTTTTTACAACAGTAAAAAGAAAACTGGTAATAAAAATAAGCTAGAAGTGGCTACTCTTTAACGTTAATTCGGTAAGAAGACCGAATTAGTCATCTTCAGAAACACAGTATACCATTCTTCAGAATTAATATTTAGCATTCGACATTGGTTGATTCATCTAACGGAAGTGTTTAGGGTGGACATTCAAGTACACGTAGATTTTCGGGGCTGTTAGTAGTTCATTACAGCTTAGGCTGCAATATGCCACAAAGTTCACACACACACACACACACACAGACTTAAATAGCCTTATTAAACCTCTAGTTATCTTCTCGTTTTTATCCCGTCACATATTGCATCATACTACTTATAGAATATATGCGTAAAGCTAACAAAGGGCTATCTGCGCACAGTAGTCCCCTAAATTTTAATTGAACGATTAGAGGGAAGGCATCCATTCAACAGCATCTACCGCCATCTTTTGGGCTACTCTTGTCTGACCGAACAGTAGTATTTGACAGAAAGCGCCCTCAGTGCGGAACGTGTTTTGGCGGCAACAGGTCAGGAACTATGAACCCTCCGATTCACAGCCCGGGAATACTAACTACTAGGTCACACCCAACCCATCATAGGTAATTTTATGTTTTTGCCTGTTGCAAGTTATAGCATTTAGATAATTTTAGGTTTAAATAGCAATCAGACAAGATAAATAAAAAATGGGGATTTAAAAACCTGCAAATAAGGATCGTCAAAAAAGTAAGGAAATAAAGCTGAGGATACTGTAAACATTATTTATTCAAACTACAACCCCTATTTTGAGTCCATGCTGTTACCTAGAATTACATTGCTGGCGTTTGTATGCTCAACTATGGGCAAAGGATTACTTGATATGGTAGCTAACTTTATACATTGTAGTGATAATGTAAATAGCTAGTACCTAGCTGATGCGGTTCATGATGATTCACTGTACCTATTGATTATTTTATCGCATTAATTCGAGATGTAAAAATATTAAGCTGCAGTTGGAGATTGTCATGAATATTTGTTTGAGAATATAGTGAGCATTTACAATTTCTGTGTAACTAAATTCTCTCTATATAATGCATAACAATGGACAAAAATAGGCCTAAACTAAAACACAACCCACACTTAGTGCGTATAAAATTTTACCAGTAGAAAAGCAGCCTTTTCAAATAAAACATATACGTCTAATACGTCACTTTAAATAAACCTTCTTGTCTTTTAAAGTAATTATTCTACGAATGTGTATAATAACATGTAATATTGTGTGTATTGATTTTTTTATACTCTTTCACTTCATACATAGTATAGGGGTTAGCTCCCTAAAGACACCGATTGTATAGTGTACAAAGCATTGATTATCTACATGTTTCAATCATCTAATGTTCATCTATTATTCGCTGGTAATTCCCGTTTCACCCTGTACTTAAGCTTTTTAAAGGAACACCAGACATGTGTAAAAAAGCTAACTTTAAGGGGTAATGATAACATCGTTTAAACTAGAATTATGATGTTTCTTAGCTTAAGTAAAATATAGAAGAAACAAATCGACTTTCAATACCCGTACAACCTTCGCAGTACCTTATTTAGTATTCTACAAAAGATTTGGGTGCAATATACCAAGCCATTTTTATGTTGTACGTTAGCAAGAGAATAATAATAAGAATTTCAAACGGGCCATTTTGAGTAGGTTTTCTTTTCCTTGTAAATCTAACATGCGTGTCTTTTGTGCATTTCTATATGTGTACAGCCTTAGCAGTCAATAGTAAAGGTTTTAAAGTGTTGTTTGAACTGAATCTTTAGTGTTTAAGGTGCTTTATGCCCGAATGTTCTATTAGAGTTTTGTACAATTCCTTGCGATCCCTATTATTAACTACTATCGTGGTTCATGATATGTAAGATTCATAATATGAAATTCACGCTCTCTTTATTTGAGGTGTGTTCATGTCTATTTATTTTTTGCAACCACACAAGTGTATATGTATGCGAGCTTGAATATATAGTTTTTGTGTTGGTGTTAGGTTTTCTCTATTCTTTCATCCATCCAATCAATCCACGTTTCATGGGCGTATGTATATTCTGTACTGCTATTGTAACATAAATCAAATCCATAAATTTTCTTAGCGGCGACTTGTAAGTCATTTCTACAATCGATACAACTAATGAGATGAAAAAATGAGATAATTTGATGAGTTGTGTTTATCATACAACTTTACACCATTTACATGGTGGCAACATACATATATAAGTACATTTGCTCAGCAACTTTATTAGTAATATTCGAAAGCCACTACTGAGACTAATCCCTCACAGGATGAGTATTACACATTGACAGATAATCACAAATACTATAAAGCACGTGGGTATTGAGAATACCATATCTACACAAGTATTCATTAATTTGTTTTGTTTTTTTACAGTCACCTTCACAGTTATTTATTTGAGAGGATATAATTCAACCCAGTTACTGAAATAATCTGTCATAACAAATAAATATCAATCACTTTATATATATTAAGTACATATCTAATGTTCGTCCATTTAAACAACCAAAACAGATCTAGATCAGAACAGCAATATTTTACTGAGTACGCATTTTGTCTGGTTATGAAGAAAATAATATTCTATGAGAAAATGTGCAAGATAGAAAAATTGATAAAGTACAATACAAGAAACACGATAACTCGTGCATTTTTGTTAAGAGTTTACCTAATTCAGAAAGCCTTTGGGTCAAAGGGTTTCTTGCAATATTATCCCCCCCCCCCTCTAGGGAAGTAATAATTCCACATAAAACATTTTCTCATTTCCGTGATAAATGTTACGATTTATTGAAACAATATTCAAATAAAAGTTAAATTACAATAATTTATTTCCCGAACAAAAATTTTGATCAACTGATATTTGTGACTTTAAAACATCGTATTTGTCCTACAAACTTTCTCCAGGTCGTATGTACTCCAGCTGAGTCCAGTACTGTGTGTTATTTCCCCCCTGAACCCAAACAATATAATTTACTGCAAATGTGGGAAAGGAGGGGGAGCACAATTCAGTTTTTCTTGTTCTCTCTGAATTTTGGGGAAGATGGGGGTGGATTATAAGAGATGTCTGCTTAAAGAAAAAAATCAATATTCAGGGATAAATTCGTCTTTTATGAAGTGTAAAAACCATCACTAGGACACAGAGTATCTAAGGGAATAGCGAGAGCATCTTTAAGAATTCAGTATTTCAACCTAAACTTCACGAAGAACCTCAAAACCCATACAATGTATGTTTGCTAAGTAGTACTATAAAAATAAACCTTGTCCGAATCACTTTTTTATGTGATGTTAAAACAAAACCTATGTAGCTGCGAAGTTTTTAATTAAAATAACTGTTACTAGTATGCCGTACACCAATATAATTCACGAGCTGTCACGATTTTGAAATTAGTACTTGAGTATATGCTTTTTTTCCAATTAAGAATTATGACAGTGTACTTATTATTAGCTCACTCTCTTTTAGATGTCATTCTCAATAAATCTCCAACCTCACTTTATTGCCTCAAAAATAAAAACTGTATTTCGAATATGAAATTCACATTCTTCGTGGTCACAAAACGCAAACCTTCCTACTTGCGTTCATTTATTTCAACATGAAGTTCGGTAGAAAAAAAAAATTACGTCTTCTGTGGTATAACGAAGATGGACAAAAAAGACGTACACGTGCGCTGGAGTTTCGGTCACGGAAAAATCGATTTGTTCGGTGCAAACAATGGTGAAGTAGACCAAACCAGTTGCTCTGAATGCAGCCTCAGCTCTGAAACGGTGATTTACACATCAGTCTTAACATAAACATTACTCTTTGTGTACTCTTGCACTTTTTAAACTAAACTCACTAATCGTCGTTACTAGATTAAATAACCTGCAGCGATTGCTTAACCTAATAAATTAACTTGCAGTGTTATGTTAACCTCACTCATGAGCGTGTATGGTTTGAAAGAACTGCCTAGCCTCCCCCATCAGTTTGTGCTAACAGTCAACTTCGCCCATTAACACGAATTGGATAAGCCCTCTCTCATTACCTTGTGTGCCCCATATAGTGATATACTTCACATCATAGCTTCTTAGTATTTCGCATAGCTTGAAAAAATTGGCTACCAATTAATTACCAAGAATGTAGAAAATTTTTCTTGTTAGTTTCAAAATTTTAACCATTGTGTCATTTTCGTCTCGTCACTCTGCGGTATTTTTTAATTAGAAGTGTTTTATTCCCGGCTCTAAACAAGAGGTATGAACTTTTAAACACCAGATATGTTAAAAAAACAGCGTTCAACATAACACAATAAAATGTTTAAATCAGACTGTCACCAATCTCAATATAAAACATTTAATCAATATTATTATGTTTATGTAATATTGAATAAATGTTTTATTGTCGTCAAAAAATTAATGTCGCTTTTTTTAGTATGAAAAAACCGAAACAACTTATATATCAAAACAAAAC
>NW_013667832.1:43422-64610 GCF_000517525.1 Limulus polyphemus | reverse complement strand
GAAATTTGCTGAACCAATCGTTAGAACAATTACGACAGTTCAAAACATTTCTATAAACTTATTTGATATTCTTTGTGGCTACAGAGGTGTTGTTTCCCTTCTTGTATTCAAACAGCATTACCTCCCGAATGTGTGTCTCCTCGTGTGCCATCACTATAAGGGATTAGAGTATAGTAAGCTTTACACGTTATATAGGCTACACTAACGTGACGTTTAAGTGACGTTATGTGCATTTTTTGGGGGGTGGTTAATGAAAGTGTTCTAAAACGTGACATTAATTTCTTGACAACCTAATGTTTTGAGACTACAGACAGTATCATTTTAATTTTTTTATCGAGAATTATTAAGTGTTGGTTTTCTTCAACTGTAGTGTCTAAGAACAATTTTACACAAGTTTTGTTTTAATTAAGGGGTGTATTTAATGCACCGGTTAAAAGAAGAGTAGATATATTCAAAGTTTGCTGGGACAAAGTTGAAGAGAAAAACACATGTAAAATCACAACATGGACATTGACGTGGAGTTTAAACAAACCACCTACTTTATTCGGTTTCCTGTGTCAGAAATACACAGTTATAAAGAAGTCGAGTACGTTATATTAAAAGTATTTTGGAGCCTCATCATATCGTTACAGTCGTGCACCGCGTTTAATCGTGCCTTATCCGACAACTGTGCTACTTAGCAATAGCCCTGCAGTGTAGTTTTCAGTGCAAGGCTGTCATGTCCAAAGTATATCACTCATCCATGCTGGTTTTCCATACTCCATCTAGTGTACAACGATGGCAGTTTCCGAGCGCCAATTCCAACAGTCCAATCGCAAAGAAATCCACAGGTGCTGCGTCCAGCAACTTGATTGGTATGTCGTCATGTGGTAAAACATGAATAAAATTTTATTCTCCAGCTGCTTGAGGTATACGACTATTGAACATGAGGTATAACTAGAAACGTTATCTTGGTGAACTCATAATCTGTAGGCCTCATTTCTAGATGGAGATTCTATTTCATTATACTGTGTATTGTTATCTGGGACACTTGGGATATTTTTGCCACTGACCTTTGTGTTCATAGATTCTCACTTGTTACAAGACACCACACTTTTCTTAACACTATTTACTATGTACTGCAGGACTCTTTTTGGGTGGTTTTGGTGCCCCAAGTTGATCCGCATTTCTTTGTACCCCAATTAAATTAAGTACAAGTGATAACCCCGTTGGAGAAATTCGAAATCCTCTATCTGAACACATCATCAGATCTGAGTGTATGAATATTTTGTGTCAGAAAAGGTTGCTATATACCCTTCTAAAAAGCGATCAATTTTCGGTAGCATCACACAACCTACCTAACGCCAAACAATGTCAAAATTTAGTTCCGATACATTCAATTCCACCGCAACTTTCTATCAATTATGATTGTCATGGGTGTTGTTGATTTGCACATTCAAAGTTATCTTAATCGTGCACACCTTCTGTAGAAAACTCCGTACTCAATGATGCAACATACGCTATACTATCCTAGTTACACAAACATAAACGCGACAGGACTACACTGCAACAATCTTTGAAACCTGACTTTCTTCTTTTCGACTAAGACTGGACTGTCTTCTGACTTCAATACAACTGTGCAGAAATACAAAGATCAAGAAGTACAGGTAGCAGAAAACAAGAGAAAGGATGATTCCCTAGCTTACATCAATCACATTAAAGTTATTAGAAAATGGCTTCTCTATATTCCCATGAGAAAGACACTATAGCTAAACAATCCAATGAAAACACAGTTTACAAGGAGAGTTCTGGATCAATCTTCCCTTAATATTCACACATGAAGTACTTGTATTGTAAGATCAAGAAGTACAGGTAGCAGAAAACAAGAGAAAGGATGATTCCATAGCTTATATCAATCACATTAAAGTTATTAGAAAATGGCTTCTCTATATTCCCATGAGAAAGACACTATAGCTAAACAATCCAATGAAAACACAGTTTACAAGGAGAGTTCTGGATCAATCTTCCCTTCATATTCACACATGTACGTACTAGGCTTAGTTTGAACAGAGCACTATCCATTAACCCTCAAATTATCGACTTATTGAAATACACATATTGCATCTTATTGAGTAATTCTTTTTTCTTTTCCTTGTAACAACAATTATTGTAAAGAACTAAAAGAATTTTGAATGAAATCACTCCTTTTCTAGCAGTATTTAGAATGACCACTTATAAAACTGATGGTATTTTTATTTTGTGTGATTCTTATTTCATTAGGAACCCTGTAACTAGTAAAGTCACTGAACAACAAACAATTTGTTTACAAAGCCGGTGATGTATTGAACGTTTTATTAACTCAGAGTTAAACCAGACATGATATACCTCTTTCGTCAGCAGATGTGTATGTTCCACCTGATAGTTTAATGCAGACCTGGACAAAGTAGTCATACCTTGTCATTGCCCCTCTTCCTAGTGGCGTGTGTTCGAGTGTCTATGTAAGAGTGACAATCTGTTCCGTGGATCCACAGAATGAGGGCTGTATCATTATCAATGTCTGAATGTGTCATGACATTGCTTCTGTTAGAGATGTCAACTACTGAATCTGGCACCGCAGCAACTTCTCTTGCACCATTATAGATGTATTTTGCTAAGAAGCTCTAGACTTCCCTGTTCGTCATCTATCAGCTTGTCATTGAGAAAGTTGAGAGGAGATTGTTGTTGTTGTTTGTAATTAAGCACAAAGCTACACCACGGGTATCGAAACCAGGATTCTAGCATTGTAAGTCCGTAGACATATCGCTGTGCCACTGGGGGGCTTGAGAGGAGATAAAATAATCATATGGTGGAAAAATAATAGAGAAAGTTGTAAACCCATATAAATCAAAACTTTTCTTCTAACTTGCCCTATGGTATTCTTCTCTAGCGAACTTCCAACAGGTAAGCTAGTCCTATTAATAACAGAAGATTTTAGGACTTAAATGACAAGCAGCGTAATGATTTTTAAAAAAAAAGGTTGAGATTATCAAAGTATCGAAATGAAGGACCTGTGAAAAATCACGATACAGACACCAAAGTTAACTCTTGATGTAAAAAAAATGCTTTCTTCTTTCTGTCTGCTTTTTCTAGCATACAGCACACTATTATACAAATTCCACACTTAAAATTACATCTTACTTTTTGTTCACACGTTTCCACAAACACAGAAACACAACAGGAATATGGCGCAACAGTCTCTACAACACTTCGCTTTTTTTTTTCTGATATAAAAATAGAATGTTCTCTAACTTGGTTGTTTGTTTGTTTTTTACAAAAATTTGGACCAAACTGAGAATAAGACACACAAGTAACGGAAAATAAGGAAAAGACGCTCTTCTAGTTTCCACCATTCACACAAACGATATGAAAATATTCTCCCTCTGCATTCCCATTCGAAAGGCGGGCACTAACCCAAGAAGGCCAAGTTCCAAGTTGATATGGCCAAATAATCTAATGAGAACACAGAGATAGTATCTTTGGGTATTTTTCAGGAAAATTTCACTATCTCAAAGTACTTGTTTAAAGCCATTTAGAGTGGGCTTCTATGTACAGTAAAATTCGGGAACGTAGAATTAATTTTGAATAAGTTATGAAAAGATAGCTTTGGTACTCGAAACTTCATGCGCTCCTGCCCACAATTGAAGAGAGAATGAGACAATTTTTTTAGGTACTTTATCGGAACTCCGTTTTGGTTTTGTCTAGTTGGAATGCTTATCAGAAGTCTTGAAATAACCACGTGGCCAAGAGAAACCCATGTAATGCGTTAGAATGGGTACTTTTTTACAACAAATCATGTGAATTAATCTGAAGAAACTCCGTTTACCTTAGCATCAAGTATCTCAGATATTCAACTTTCAAATAATTAAAGCTTTAATAAAGTAATTACTTAAAAAACTAACAAAGATGATGCTATGTTTTAAGCGCCCACCCACATTCTCGAGTGAGTGACTGAAATTCACAATAAATATTTTAACCTTGAAACTCACTACAATAGATAAATCCAGTGTAACATTTGTGGATACAACAGTAAAAATATTCCTCTGTTTTGGTATACAAACAATATAATTCGGAGAATAACTGACAAGGTCCCTTTTATTGCTTTATGATCCATGGTACTAGTTTTCAAGTGATAAAAAATCTGTCTTCAGAGGCTAACAATCACAACACCGTCGACTCCCCATGTACTTGTCAAACAAAGAATATTTATATTGTCAGACAATGAGGTTGTTCAGCAGTTCAAGTACGTATCATTCTCACTCTCGAATGATTATACGTTCTGAAAGAGATGAAAACACAGGCTTTGTACAGAAGAAATCCATATTTCTCTTTTCATAATTATGACTAATGTTTTACTTTGTAACTTCAAGAAACTATAACATATGTTCAACTAAATTTATATGTGTGTGTGTGTGTGTGTGTGTGTGTGTGTGTGTGTGTGTGTGTGTGTGTGTGTGCGTGTGTGTGTGTGTGTGTGTATGTACACAGCCACTTCTTATTATTCGTCGCCCCGTTATTCATCGTTTGAAAATAAATAAACTATCGCCACAATGTCGGCCGAATCGACCGACCTACCTCGTAATCTCTTAGTACTCGCTATAGTTTCCATATTATCGGATTGTTCAACGAAATGATATTTTAAATATGTCCTCAATAGGTCATCAGAACTTTAAAATACTATACATTGATTCCTTTTTATAACAATATCTATGTGACTGAGTCACAAGTTCTGGGAATGTCTGTAAATATCATAGTAAAAAAAAGTTTGAATTTCCTGTTCTTTCTTCTGCTTCTTTTTTATTACATAAATCAAAAAATAAAATAATGGTATCAACCAATTTCACTGAGGTGACAGTTTCAAACCGAGTATCAGTTTTTATAAGTATTATTAATAACTAGTTGTAAATAAAAAACATAATTCTAGGGTAAACGATTGTATCACTACCCCTTGAAGTTAGCTTTCTTATAGAAATTTAGAATCTCATTGTATTTAGAACTTGGTTATGAATACAACTTTCCTATGTCTTTTCACACACTGAATTAAAAAAAAAGCAAAACAAGTAAAAAAAACTTTTCAAAAAGGAAGTAAATGTAGAGTTGCCTAATATTAATCCTTCAAATACAATGCAAACAAGATAGCAGGGATGGTATTTGAAACATCCATCCATGATAGCATAGGCAAGAATTAACATATAGCAATATATGTATGACTAACATTCTACTACACTGTGTGCCTGTGCTATTATGTAGAGATGATGCAAATGTCATCCCTACTATCATGTTTGCATTGTTTTTAAGGATTGATATTAGTTATCCCTAAATTTATTTTATTTTCTCTTTAGCTCTAACTTTTGATAAGTATATGTATCTTCACAAAATTTGGCAGACTTTTAGTAAACTAAAAGTCTCTTGTACAAAAAAGTCATATTTTTAATGAAGTATTTTTTACAAAAGATTTGTCCATGAATATAAGGAATATTTTTTACCAGTCTGAGTGCAAAGTGATATTCATGTTAAGATTAAAAGTGCTTTTCTTCGTCTCAGAAACCTCATGTTTCATTTGTGTAGTCTCTAAAACATTCTAAAGAGTTTCAAACGCGTTTTTTCAGTAAAAGTTTATATTTTATCTGTTATTTTCTCTACCCTAACCCTATCATAGTCTTTACAAAGTTCGTCACTTTGACTATCTTCGTCAATTTCTTTCTCGTGGAAAACCAGTTTGTATTGAAAGTGAAATACACACAATTACCTGTAGAGAGAACAACATAATATATTGCATCATTTGGTAGATTAAAACCCTGGCTTTCTATTTATTATAAATGATATAGTATTAAAAGTAAGAGAAAACTGTTGTTAGTTTCTGAAAGAGAGGATGTGAAAGGTAGGTGTGGCAGGTGGGGTCTGATTTTCTATTTGGTTTCTCTGTAACTAAACAAGAGTGAAGGCTATGAAAATTATAATTTACCTGAAAGAGAACGATATTATAGTGAGTAATTTACAATAAATTTCATACATTTAGGAGGGGTGATAGAGAAAAGGGGATATCTGGAGAGTTTGTCCAATTGCACAATAAATAAAATATGTGCGTGTACAGTTTGTTCAACTGTACTGATAATTTTTCTGGAGTCCCACGATGTCTCAAACACAATTGCGCCACACTTTCTCATAATTCAGTTGTACTCTGTATTGGTTTAGCTGTTTTTCTGTGTCAAAGTGCCTACATCTTCATTGTGGCCTCCATACGCCCAATAAATGATAGTGTTGCACCACGAAGCAAATTGTCTAAGAATAAAAAAAAAATGCTGGGGAAAAAACTGAAAATTATACAAAGTTTTGAGGCCCGAAAACGTGCAGTGGATATTGCACGTGATTTTCGATCTCACCAACCACTGTAAGATCTGTAGTGAAAAAAAACAGACTTTTTTAAAAGTGCCGGACAAAATATTACTTCCATGAGTGTAACTGAAGTTACAAGAACAAGGACTAATGTAATGGAGCAAATGGAAAAACTGCTAGCCATATAGATTGAGGATCAAAACCAGTGACATACACCGCTCAGTATGAGAATCATTATGGAGAAGACACAGAGTTTACATGCAGGAGAAGAGTGAGAATTAAACTGAGGATTTTGTAAATTCAAGTCATCGTTGGTTTGACCACTTTAAACGTCATAGCAACTTGCACAGCATCAGGAAAGGCAGTAAGTGGAGAATAACAGAGAGAATAAAAATATTTTATTAGATAAATATTCAACGAGGAAAACCTTTTTTTGTCACTAGAGGTAGGTAGCTACCTTTAATATGCAAGTTAAATTTATTAAGTTTAGCCCGGACTGGAAAGTCGGACTTAAAGTAGCTGGGCTTGTCTCAGCTATCCCGTGCTATACTTGAATAATGTGACAATATGAACTACTTAAGATAGGTCTTGTAGTCCTTTTAAGATCTTTTTTTAAAAAGTCATTTTCAGAAAAGGGTGGAGGTTGGATGTAACATGTAGTAGAATGATTAGGGTGGTATTTATTCTACTTTAAGGATTTTTAGAACTTTTAAAGGTGGAGGGTGGTAGGCATTATTTAGTAGAAATATATATATATATATTTTTGGGTGGCTTAATGTTATCCTATTTATATTTTCAACTTTATTACATCTTTTTAAGGGTAACTGCCTTCACACAACTGGCTGCAGACAGTTAAAGGTAGTAAGAGTTGAGACTCAACTCTGTACCCTTAATGAACATTTCCACGACTGCTGACTGGTTCCTTTTTGGATTTTGTCTGATAGATGGGATATTCCCAACGCTTTTGTGTGCTATTACCACAGGCAGTCTCCGTTATGACTTTTGGATAACAACCGGAAAGTGCGAATGTTTTTTGTTTTTTTATATAGTTTTGAATTTATATTAAGTTAATTATTGTTTTATAGTGCTGATCTTGATCGCCTATTGACAATTAATGTAATTGACATAATAGTTTTGAAGCTATACCTCTTACATACATTACAAATAATTTATTCAAAGTATGTTATTAGTTTATTGAATGTAGAATAGTATAATTACATAAGTATGTGATTTTGGTGTCGTTAGTTGCTTTTGCATTTTTATTGTTTTCTTTTTCCTGTTAGGAAAACGTCTTGTATGATCCTGCTCAACTTGAAGGAGGAGCTGTTTCCGGTTTTCTTTCTTTCTCATACTCTTCAATAAGAGTTCACTGCTTTCATCATTTACCACATTCCAGTGTTGAACTGTTTCCAGTGCCTCCCTTTAATGTTTCTAGGAGCTCCCATGACTCAGAGACATAATCCAGATGGAATTCCGAGGTACCTGAAGAAGTATGCTGTGTTCTTTGTGAAGAAATCTTCAACTGATGTGTCCTCAGACTTCCTGATATTCAGTTGGGTGTGTTTTGAAGGTTCATCCATGCTTTCCTTCTCATTTAGTGCCTTTACCAGTCTGTCCCTGTGGATACAACTAACTCAAAGAATGTCAAACTAATGAGTTCTTCATTGAAATACCATTGATGTTCAGCAAATTTTTTCACGGGCATATTGTGAAAGAGCAGAATTAACCTTTTCATACTTAATAAGACATTGTAGAAAGATCATTGCGAGAAGCAGAATAGGCATCAGAAGCACTAAACCATGCCCAAAGATCTCGAAACAACAAGAATGGAGATGCCATAATGTCCTCTTCCCTCATGGCCAGGGAACTTAAAATGTCCCAAAACATCCAGATCTTGGGGGCATATAATGCCTTGGCCACCCATCGTGCATGATGTAGTGCTCCAGGTGCTATAAATTGCACTACACAAGGATCGATGCCACCAACAAAGGTTATGACTAGTTCAAGAAGCTCTCGATAATCATCTCTAGGTTGGCTGACCTGAAGTTGTCTTGTAGAAATTCTAGAAACTACTGTCGAATAATACAGAATATTCTTGAAGTAAAAAGTGATAGCATACATTATTTACATATAAAATGTTCTTAAACATTCTTAATAATGTGGAATACTCTGGAATATGCTAGAACACTCCATAATAATCTCGAACCTTCCAAAATTACATAGAATTATCTGGAACATTCCAGAATAATCCCGAACCTTCCAAAATTACATAGAATTATCTGGAACATTCCAGAATAATCCCGAACCTTCCAAAATTACATAGAATTATCTGGAACATTCCAGAATAATCCCGAACCTTCCAAAATTAGATAGAATTATCTGGAACATTCCAGAATAATCCCGAACCTTCCAAAATTAGATAGAATTATCTGGAACATTCCAGAATAATCCCGAACCTTCCAAAATTACATAGAATTATCTGGAACATTCTAGAATATTCAGAACATGCAGATAAAATGCGAACTTTATGGAAAATTTTCATCTACCTTGAGCAATCCCTAAATATTATGGAATATGGATAAATTTAGTTTGAATTACTTATTTCTAAACTGATACAAATTTAGGCAGTGAGAGCGTTGTAAGCCAAAACTAAAGAACCACCTAGCGTACATTTTAGCCCTTTCCATATATAAAGTGTTGAACAAATGGACAAAGGAAGAAACCTATTCCGGTGATACAGTCATGCATCACATCAGGCAGTGTAAAAAACGTACTTCTAAATCACCATCAGATAAAATATATATTGCTCCACAACTTGTTCTAGTTGTATACTAACTAAAAACATCAGTGATAAAACTTTCTGTGCAACTGATTTCAATTATTATTATTTTTTAATCTACTTGAAAATTCTCTACACATCCAAATCTAGGTGTGGACCTCGTGAAGGTAAAGAGAACGATAAAACGCCAACACCGAATTATTTTCTTAAAGCGAATTAGGGTTACGTTTACCATAATGAGTTAATTCCTCATTAACTGTTGGTAGACGACCCGTGCTAACACACGTATACTCTCAAAGTCATTCAAATTTACTAAAAATCTACATATTCGTGAGCGAGAGAGAGAGAGAAAAAAACAATACTGTTGATAAAAAGATTAACAGGATCATTGACAAACACCTGCAAATAGCCATGCATGTACACCTCTCCCAGACAGAAAACATAGAAAAATTACCTGTCTGACGGGATTCTGGTTCTCTGCATCCTCTTGTAATTTGTTTTTTTTTAATACTGACACGTATATAGTTAGTGCTTCGCTAACTGGAACACAATCGCCCAGCAAATCCCACCTCCACAAGCTTCTGCACTTTGAAAGCGCGAGGGACTACTTCTGATAAGAGTGGAAGATTCAGTGTTCACTCTAACCATGCACAAAATATCAATTACACATAACATATGAACTACAAATGTTGCAGATAATACGTGTTTCAACTCAACTATAGTTCTTATTACGGAGTATAAAAGCAGCAGCTCTTTATTAGTTCGTGAACTTGAACACTGCCACATTTATCAAGAGGGGAGTCCAAGCGCCTGAAACGATGTTTACGTACCAGCCATTTTAATTGCGAGGCAAAAACTTGTTTCTAAAAACTTTCCAGATATAATGGTTAGATTAAAAGTGCACCAAGAAAAATTTTAGAATAACAATAAATATGGGGAAAGTATATTGTGGGACTACATTGAAAGATTACTCGTGGTCATTTTTTTAAGTATAAAAAGGGCATGCCCAAGTTAACTACTTAGTATAGTTGTCATGGAAACAGACTTGTACAGTGACGTTGTTGATGTATATGCACTACCACACTTACTTGGAATCGTTGGTAACTTTCCAAATAAACAAAGTAGTTTCCACGAACTGATTATTATTCACCATGATAAAAATAAAAGGAGCGGTGAAACTTTTGAAGATAAACTACTGTATCAGAACAGCGTGTCATCCAACAGCATCAAATTAAAACTAAACAAAAAAAATTCACTTGGTCATGATTGAACAAACCCACAACACTGATTTATTCCAAACGAGATAATTAAGCTTTAGTGTTTTACTTCACAAGTGTTCACTAATTTGGATTTTTGTTTAAGGGAAATGAAGGTAAAGCCTAAAATATATTTTGTGGCTTTTACTTTGTTATATCAAAATTAAGCAACAAATTTATTTTCCAGTTATTTTCTCGACTGAAAAATGTAGCATCTTTTTTTATTATGTCGTCATTTATATGGCTCCTTGTCACATGCAATATAATCAGAAAACAAATATCACAACGAGCGAGCAGTTAACGTTGAAATTTATTTGGACATTCAATTTTAAATCGTCATTAGGTCAAAAAAATTTTAAAAATAAAGATCGCAGTGAAATAAATTTGTATAATTAGCTCAAGATACAAAATAGTGGCTTGAAATCGTCAATAGTGATTATGGCTTCAAGTAAACTTGGTTAGCTGTACATTTCTCATTAACAATCATAAGTATAACAATCAGATAAAAATCTGATCAGTTTTGTCGCAAAAGACAACAGCTATTTCTAACTTTATACATACGGTGTCGGTCAAAATGACCAACCTTGTGACCATCATCTAACTACGTGTATCTTCACAAAATTTGGCAAATTTTTAGTAAATATTACAAGTCTTTTACACTCACAAAATCAGACTCTTAACTAAGTATTTTTACTAAATAGCTGTCTGTGAAGTTATGGAGTTAGAGTCTGACTAGTCTGAGTGCAAGATGATTTTCATGTTAAGATTAAAAATACTTTTTTCATCTTGCAGCTTTCACATTTTATTTTCATAACCTCTAGAATCTCCTAAATACATTTCAAATGTTTTTAATACAACTCTGTATGTTATCTGTTATCTTCTCAACCTCGAGGAGGCTGATACAAGGGTGATCTTGCACTACATATACCCTAAAGTCTCTGGTTTGATACAATTGTTGTTTGTTCTCCCCATACTGATGTATCAATGCTATGTTGTTATCATTATAATGTGATTGGTGCACGTGAACTGTGCTTTCTCACTGAATCTGGGGCAAAGAAACGGTACATACCGTCCATGATGCTGTTTCATCTATAGACAAAGAAGTTTGTAAATACCTACTAGCAATTCACACTCTGACAGGATGTGATTCAACAAGTAGTTTATCAAGAATCAGCAAAAAAGAAAGCCCTCGCCAACAATGAAGCTCGTCATAAAGATTTGTCTTTTGCTAAATTTAGGCAACAACACTTCCAACATAATCGTAATGTTCCACTAGCTGCAAAACTCTTGATGTTGTGCATCTACTCACATCGGGTAATTTTAATGAAGAAATCCCATAGAATATTACATCAATCAGCTAAGAGCTATTGGAAGGTTTTACGCTTCGTCTTTCAGTTTCAGTTTTTGAGATCTTGAGATCATCCCAATATAATTTTTATCTTTGAAATATTCTTTCTCGCGCATTTTGGTGATGTAAAAAATAAATATGATTATACTCTTATAACGCAACTGCTTATGGTGTTTAACGTTTTCTACATAGTCTACATTCTTCTGATGAAGCATTAGCATTTTTGGCTTGAAATAGTTGCATGCCCCCAGACCCCCGTAGCATTATCATGCTTTGTACAATACGTGTTGGCTTTCGATCTCACAAATTAGAACTCCCTTTTCAAACATTCTGCGTACGACCTGTTTCTATTCTTGTTAGATGAATATCTTAGTTCAATGAATTCATAGTATGGAAATAGAAAAACCTTGTTCTCTTCCACAGGGGAAGCGTGTATCAAATATTTGACCTCCCCTCCCGTAAAATATCTCTGACCACCCCAATTCTAGTATGGCCGCCCGTTTAGAGTTCCATAATTGTGTGTCGAATAATATCTATACCATTTTCCCTTTCAGCTTGTGATGTAAATGTAACTTATTTCTAATAGACCTCGTTCATCATTGGCTCTCCGACTATATGTCTGTGAAAGACTGGCTTTTAATGCTCTGAAATTTTCCATTAAAGTTAAATTGTGTTAAATAACTTAACACTTGAGGCACTTTTGAAACTGACATTTCCACAGAAATACACAACGTTACGTCCCTAATCTATCAAAGTTTGCATTTCTTATTCTACAATCAGCTTCCAATTTCACAGCCAGATTTTTAAAGAACGCAGCCTTCTTAAACTCACAACTTGTGATATTTAATAAAAATTTAATGTTTTTCCAATGGTGCATGGCACTACTAATGACAATAATATCCTAATTTTCTTCAGATTTCAACAGTTGGAAAAACTGATTGAAGTGTCCACTAGGTGTATGGTGCACACAGTGTAAGCGAATTTCAAAAACATCCTTTACATACAACTCTTTCAATGATAGTTTTAGTAGCGAGGTAAATTTGCAATTTTTTGTTTTAAATTTCACTTTATATTTACTAATAATTATTATACAACGAGTCACGCATTTCAAATAAACGAATAAATAAATAAATTGTGTCGGATAGCTTCCGGCCCCCATACTGCACAAGAACGACAAACACTGTGAGCCACTAGTGTTTATCAAACAGGTTTCGAATTCATAGAAGCGGAACACAGACGTAACTTTTAAAGGGAAATTACAGGAAATATCACAACTGATTTAAGGCCAGAAAGCGGCAAGATGTAAAATAACTCATGCCTAGTCAACTACGATTGAAAAGCGTCCAATACCATGTATAAGGCATTTTTCTTTGTAATAACTGTCTGCAGAAAAATCTTATGGATAAGAAAATATTATTTTAAAGTTTCCGAACATAAAAAGGAAAGAATCAAACATTTATCCTGCTTATAATAACTTCTGTCAATATCGTA
The DNA here is from genome assembly GCF_000517525.1 of Limulus polyphemus. Classification (NCBI taxonomy): domain Eukaryota; kingdom Metazoa; phylum Arthropoda; class Merostomata; order Xiphosura; family Limulidae; genus Limulus; species Limulus polyphemus. The sequence continues at coordinate 51,385 of NW_013667832.1, read as the reverse complement.
TTCTAATACGATGAATAATGTAAATATTGCATCATTTAGCTATTTTTAAGAGACTCGTGAAAAGTTTTGCAAAATAAAGGAACTTTAACACCATTAGTTCCATTCCAGTTTTGTATTCAATGTGCGTTTTTATCACAGTAAGAAAAAAATCTCCACCATTATAAAAAAAAAAATGTATTTAATACATTATCCGTTTCCTAACTGAATTGTTTCTATTAATTAATTAAGAAAATATTACGTGAGATGGCTACTTCATGACCCGACCCCAGTGGCTCAGCGGTAAGTCTGAAGGCTTAAAACGCTAAAAACCGGTTTTTGATACCCGTGGGGGACATAGCACGTGTTGCCCATTTTGTAGTTTCGCGCTTGACTCTTCATCTTATGCTAAAGGCCTACTCTGCCCTTAGATGTGCTTTGACATTAATACCACAAAGAACGCTTGTTTTTACAACTTTGTGCTCCAGACTGGGTCTTTGCCTCTCATGTAAATCTGAATTACGGTCTAAATTACACGTTACTCCTGATTTGTGCATCAGGTGACGTCATCTTATTATAATGGAGCTTGCTATGTATACGTCCAAAACTCGGATCTAGGAACTGCCGCACCGATCATCACCATTCCTAACTCGGTAATATTTTTATAACTAGGCAGTATTTTTATAGCTGAGCAATAAATAAAGCAATTGAAATTTCCACAAAAATTATATATATTTCAGATTTAACCAATAAAAATTACAAAAAAAAGAAGTAAGATTCAAATATAAAACAATTAAAAAACAAACTTAAAAAATATTTGTTTTTCTTGAGTGTTGCAACAGAAAACCAAGGCACTTTCATTGATAACCGCGTCTACAAAGGAATACTTCAATAAAATCTACTCTGTGACGTAATGCTGTGGTGATAGCTCATTTTTAAACTAAAATCTCAATAAAATCCTTTTTCTCATGGGTGGTGAACATTACTGAATATCAAATATGAGTACATTGTTGTAGAACTGTCAGACAATTCCAGAAAAGGCAGCAGGAACTAGAAGTTATACATGCCCGGAGGGCGGGTATTTCTGTAGTACTTTTAGTTAATATTACTTTAAAAAATTACTCGTAAATACACTCGTGTAAACGAATTTAAAAATAAGCATTTTGAAAAAAAAACTTTTAACTTCACTAAACACTGATTTTTTTAAGATTTGGGCTAAATATTTATTCTTACCATTCTTTGTAATCAGTTGATTACGTAACCAGCATAATCATAATATATATAAATATGAGACGATCCCTTCCCTCCCCCAATCTCTTTGGGTTAGTGGGTTGAACAACTTAGATAAGCTACAAACTACTACAACAACATTAAAATGCGATGACCCAGGAATGCTCAATTATTCACTGTTAACACTTTTGAACTGATATTCCGTATCCTTTTCATAATTATTAGCACTGCTACAGGTTTGACGAGAGAATCGAAGGGTAAAAATGCATGGAAGGTTAAACAGCTTCATTTGATAACGATTATTTTTCCCTAGTGGCTAAATATCTGAAACACTTATCGAAAAGAAAAAATGCTGAATATGCCAATATATTTCATACTTTAATGACGTAACAGTTTTATATGAACAGACGCGCATATTCCATAAATGTGATGTTTTTTGTTTTGTTTTTTTACCATTTCTGTCATGCAAATAAGGTATATTTCACGTCCACATCTGAATAATTTAACAGGAAGTTCTTGGGCAATAAAATGGCCTCATCTGAACGAAACTACGAACTATATTTTATTTTAAGATAGACAATTACAACCAAGAAGGAAGATTCTTATAATTACTGACCCTATTGTTATCATACCAGTCGTCACGCTTTTCCAAGCATAACCGAGTGGTACAAACATGCACGTGCATTTCATGATAGTACGACCACGCTGTAATTGTTGCGCCAGTATCATGTCTTTCTATCTTCATTAAAAGACATTTTAACCCTTGGTACAAGAGTGTGGCATAATAAACTAGAGGAGCTAAATAATTTGACTCCAAAGCCCACAAGTCCAAATACGACACGTAAACCAACCCGAAAAGCCTTCATCAACACAGGGACTAAGATAGGGCACAAGAATGCTGTAATGGCCATTTTCTAGTTAACCACAATACTTCTGTACATACATTTGTTATATATTTTGTACATTTGTTCAATGCAAAATAAAACAATTTAAGGCCTTGTTATCTAGTTGAGAAAAGGGCGTGGACTTATTATATTTAGGTTATCAAAAGCTTTTGACAAGGTGCCACACGAAATATTACTAAGAAAATAACATGGGTAGGAGTTAGGGAAAGATAAGACAATTTGATTGACAGAAAGCAAAATATTGTTATTAATATTAGAAAGGATTCAGAAGAATGTTAACAGTGATTCCAGCGATGGGAGGGTTAACTTGCAGGGGTAGGTTAACATCTATTATCTTCTCTTGAGGAAAGAAGGGTAAGAGTTGATGTTACTGAAGTTTACAAAATATCTGTGGAATTGGTTCAATAAATGTCTCTGATTTCTTTGTGCTTTATTCTTAAGATAACATAGGGCGAGAAGACACAAGTTCAATATTTGGAAAAGATAGATTGGTTCCATTTAAGATGGTTTTATTTTTCTAACAGAATGGACGATTTATGGAATGATTTTCCGTCTGCAGTAATGGAGGTCAGTACTTTACAGGAGTTTAAGAAAGGATTCGATGATTTTCTGATAAAATTAAGAGTGAGTTTAAATTTCTACTTTTCCCAAGAGTGAGTGTGTTAGAACCAAATGGTCCTTTGAGTATAAATTATGTTATGCTATGTTTAAGAAAATATTCGATATCTGAAAAAAAAGGAGAAATGTTTGTTTTGAATTTCGCGCAAAACTACACGAGGGCTATCTGCGCCAGCCGTCCGTAATTTAGCAGTGTAAGACTAGAGGGAAGGCAGCTAGTCATCACCATCCACCGCTAACTCTTGGGCTACTCTTTTACCGACGAATAGTGGGATTTGACCGTCACATAATAACGCCCCCACGCCTGAAGGGGCGAGCATGTTTGGTGTGACGGGGATTCGAACCCGTGACCCTCAGATTGCGAGTCAAGCCATCCTAGGCCAAAAGGAGATATAAAAATATGCGCGTGTTTTGATTAAAAACTCCACTCTTCAATTCGTTCTTTAATACAAATCCCACAATGCTTAATAATCTTGAATGATTATAACGGATAACAAGCATTAAACTTTAATGAAGAAAGATGACGAATTCTCCAACAGTTAGACGTCTCATGTAAAAATATAAATTAAATGAATGAATGTGACACAGAATTTCAACGAGATTTTAAATTTCGGTCAAAAGTTTCTGCACATTTCATCGTTAAACAGATGAAAGAATATATTTTTTAACATCAAAATACACTGAAATGTGGTTAAATGTTGTTTACTCGAGCCATGTCATGATAATTTGTTACTTATTTCGAAGAAAACAGCTGACCAAAAAGTTAAGCATTGCTAAGTTACATGCAAGTAAAAAGTTAAATATTGCAAGTTACATAGTCTATTGTTAAAACGCATTAATATTCACACACACATCAAACCAATTATGTAAAAATCTACTATCCCGACGCCCGAGAATACCAAAATGCGAGTTCAAGCTATTATGAATTCAACAAATACTACTACTAGCCTAGGACTAATGTGTTCTGCTCATATGAGGGGTGTGGGTGGGTGTAAAATCCAGCTCTATATTTAACTATGAATGATTTCAGAAGTACTACCTGTTACTTATTTTTTTCTCAAATGACTAAATATCTACTAACACTGAAATTCTGGGAAGATAAGTAGTCTGTTTTTTGACGATAGACTAACCCATCGTAAGCCTGATATACAAATACATACGAGAAACATATCTACCGACATGTATGTAAAATATACACTTACCTATTATCATATTTATAACACTTACTTATCTTCCTGCGTATTTTTAGCTGGGCTTAGAACAGTTAATTTTTAATGCAAAATTTTAATGATACTTTATGAAACACCATGTGTTGGACGGAATGACTTGTGGACTGCCCACTCGAAACTCCGCGGAATTTTTCGTAGGTACAACGGAAAAGGGCGAAATGTTCCGAATGTCGAGCCGCCGTGTGGTTTCGTCATATATGTAGTCTGGATAACATGACCAGAGATGTTACGTTTTTATATTTTCTGAATAAAATCATATATTTATTAAGTCAGAAACACAAGTCTATTGCACTTGTATACTGGTTAACTTGACCAGAGATTTTACGTTTTTCATGTTTTGAAATAAATCATATAATTTCCAATACGTTATGAATACCAATCCATCACATATGTATATTGGTTAACCTGCCCACAGATTTTATATCAGTGCCACACAAGCTGCAGTAAATCGTATTATTTATATTCTTTGATAGATTGTCAGGCAGAGTATTCATGACGAAAGTGTTGTAGAGACACAAGTTTCGAAACGTCGTCCTCTACACTTGTGCTTCTACAACAGGCAGTTGCCGTCCATTCTACAAAGTTTCAACGTATTATTTATAGTTTCATAAAGCTGCGGAAGAAGTCATAACAATGAATATAGATGTGTGTATATTTAAAATGTGTAATAATTTAGTCATTATATCACGCCGATAATGAAACTTTAATTAGCGAAAAAATTGAGTTACTATATAACGAATTAATATTTAACGGCATAGACATTAAATAAAGGTTTATACATTGTATTATCAAATTATGGCTATTCTCGCTTACCTAAATAAAACACTCGTATTAAGAGTAAGATTTAAAAACAAGTAATTAGTTTTAGAGGAAATGAGAAACGATCCCTATGAGTAAATAACTTCATTATTGAGGCTAATCTAACTCTTAACTTAGTCTAAATGAAACGTACACAGCATTTTGAAATTAAGAATCATGAATTATGATGAATTGTACTCTGGAATTAACAGAATATTAAGCTAATGGGAATGTTTAATGTAAAAACTCAAATTACTTCGCAAACGTCTTTTCACAGGATGTATCTTTCAAAATGTCTAACTCTAACTAAATTTAATCTGTTATACAGTAAGATTTGGGGGGTATCTTTGAATTAAAAAAAAACTTACCATTATAGTACTGTCCAGCTACTTTCTCGAAACGGAGAATAAGCATTAAGGTGAGTAGAACCGACATCCAGTCCATTTCCCAACATAGTCTGAAACACAACGATCCCGACGACTAACAACGTGCTGGTTCGACGTATTTTCAGTACACAAACATCAACAGCAAAATGAAAGCCTCCATAGTGTTTAAAAACAGTTATCTAACACTACGTTCTCGATCAAACTGTCGTCAGTACAAAACAAACAAAAAGTGTTAAAGACTGTCTCTGAAAAATTATTTCGTAAATGTCTCTAAATTCTAACACCACGTACCGTAACACTAGCAGCAGATTTTGCCAAGAAATTTTGACCTCAAAACTTTAGTCTGTCTCCAAAAAACAGGCAGTCAGAAGTTAGCACAGAAACTAAGCAGCTATCGTTACCTTTCAGTTCGCTTAAACGCGTAATCCATAGGGAGAAAAACGTTGCAATCACTGAATAAGTAAAGACCACGAGTTCCGCTACTCCGCACGTAACTAGATCAGAAATTTTGAACTTTAAGCTTCTATTATCTGCGATTCGAATTATATTTATTATATGTATAAAATTAATCTTACCTTGCACAAATATATATATATTGTAACTTTTTAAACACTTGGATCATTAATTAACAAGATCAATTTCAATTTTGCTTCTTATAAACTAATAAAATTATGATCTCCTCAAAACTTAATTCATACTACAAACTATCTAGCATCGTCCAGCACCACTAGTTAACTAATTAATCTCCAGTCATCTATTGCAAGAACGCTTCCAACTTACACAGGTCTTATACTGAGCGCCCTCTAGTGACCTTATTGTTGATGGTGCTGCCATCTTATAGACTGCAACTAAACATTTTTATTTCAAAGCATTACTGAAAAACAAATTAACTTTAGTATGTCAAGAATTTTTACTATAGTTTCTAATTGTCAAATTTACTTTGTAGTATGATATATTTCATTTATTTAAAACTAGCTCGAGTACCCGTCCCCTGGATGGGTGTTATATAAATTCCTGATTAATGAAGAGAGGTTATCTCAGGACATGAAAAAGTTGCTACCCTTATATATAATTGTAAAAAACGAAAAAAAAGAAAAGAAGAAACCATAAAAACCGCAAAACTACAAATTAGTGTATATTTTCCATGGACCCAACAATTCTTCATGCCAAATTTGGTGAAGAGTCATTAACAGGGAGCGAACTAGTGGTAAAAAACGCCCATAAAATAGTAAAACTGAACATCTCTATGTATCTTCCCATGGACCCATTGAACCTCCATAACACCTTTGGTGAAGATCCATCCACAGGGAGCGAAGTAAGCTGAGAGCTGGAGTACAGGGAACGGAAGTTATGTAAATTCATGAGTAATGAAAGATCGGTCAAATCTTTCTTTTAGGTTGGAAAATTTAAATAGACAGGAAAATTAGACAGTTTTAGACAAAAGTACGTTGATTTAAACAATCTTACTGTGTTATCGACAAAATTCTAGGTTAAAATTCTTTAAAAATAAGGTCCTGGGCCACAGTTATGAAAATTTCTTGACATTTTCCAATTTTACTGAATACAGTACCAAACATCGCTTTAAAAATACTGAACATCACTTTAAAAAACGCTAATTAATAAGCACTCTAAAATGACTTTGAGATATTATCAAAAGAATCAAATTTGGTAAAGGTCCATCAACAGGGAGTGAAGTAGTGGCAAAAAACGCCCATAAAAATCGCGTAACGCAAAACTGAAATTTGTAAGTACCCCGCTTGGACATAATGAACCTTCATAACCAATTTTGGTGAATATTCATCCACACCCTGCGAAGTAATTACATGGACATACAACAGACAGTACTGTTATATTATTATGGATATGCTAATTCCTTTAAGTATTATATTTCTTTAAAATGTGTTAGTCATATGGGTTATATTTTAGTATATCAATTTATAAATATTTCTATGAAAATGTCACCAGTCATAAAAATGTACAAGAAAATTTATTTTTAAATTAGTCTTAATACCCTTAGTGAAGTATTCCAATTTCAGCGTCATTTATAAAGTTTCTTAGGCCTAAAAGTTATGTTACGACAGCGGAGGTCACGTGACTATAGTAACACGTCATGCGATTCTAGAACGTTCGTGTTCCTTCCTGAAGTCTCGAGAGATTACTAGATATGCGATATTCTTGTATATATATATAAGACCGGTAAGAACTGATGGCAACAATGTAATGTAATGTGTAATTGAACTGCAGACAGAGATAAATACGGACAGTTGAGTCGAGCACGTGAGACGTTCGTTGTGAATTATACCGTTTGTTATAGCGCGACTGTGGAAATTAAGTGTATTGCAAAGTTGTATTCAGAAATAATAAACCAGTTTTATTAAAGAAAGGAGACTTGTATCGCTAAAGTTTCTTCGGAAAGAATTTTTACGGAAAATTAACTAACGACCAGAGACATAACAAATTGGTGTCAGAGAGTAGGACAAGAAAAAATGGAAACGAAAAGCAGCAAATCAAACTACAGCTTAGCAGACTTGATGGCAGCAATACAAGACCAGCAAAAGAAACAAGAAGAACGAGAAAATAAACAAGAAGAGAGATTACAGCAGTGGCAAGAAAACCTGCAACAGTGGCAGCTCGAACATCAAAATAAACAAGAGAGATTACAGCAGTTTTTGTAGGAAAAAAAGAAACAAGAAGAACGAGAAAATAAACAAGAAGAGAGATTACAGCAGTGGCAAGAAAACCTGCAACAGTGGCAGCTCGAACATCAAAATAAACAAGAGAGATTACAGCAGTTTTTGTAGGAAAAAAAGAAACAAGAAGA
>NW_013667832.1:23012-42575 GCF_000517525.1 Limulus polyphemus | reverse complement strand
TCACCTGAAAAAGGCGCTGTCCGCTGTCAAAGAAGAAACTCTACCCGGTTTTGAGAAGGGAAACAGTGAAGCCCTTGATGAAGTTACTACCACTGATGTGACTGTTACTGATAATAGGATATTTCCTGTTGGAGCAGATGAACCCCACGTGAAGCAGAAGCCAACGAGACCAGTACGGAAGAAGATACGTCCCTTAAAATTAAGACTTTGTTGAATTTTAATTTTGTGTTCGTAAATTATGTACATTTAATTGAGTTATTGTTAATTATATGTGGGTATAATGTAAGTGGCTATTGTTCGGGACGAACAATACTAAGGAAGGGGCAGTGTTACGACAGCGGAAGTCACGTGACCCTGGTAACACGTGATTAGTATCTAGAAGGTTCCTGAAGAGGCTAGTGCGTTCTAGACGCCCTCTATTCTTGTATATAAGCGCGGCAAATAAAGCGATACAACTAATCAAATTATTTCTTCGGGAATAATTATTTTTAAATCTAAATAACTGCCAAGGAAAAACGAGACAATTAATTGGAATTGGATTGTGGATAGGGAGATACAGACACAGTTAATCGAGTGAAGCCGTAAGTAAAGTGTGTAAATCGTTGTGAATTATAGCGTGTGTTTAACTTAAAGTGACTGTAGAAATTAAGTTTATTGCAAAGTTGTATTGAGAAAGAATAAACTAGTTTTATTTAAGAAAGGACTTGTATCGCTAAAGTTCTTCGGAAAGAATTTTTACGGGAAATTAACAAACGACCAGATACGTAACAATACACAAGTTAGTATTAATTCATCTCTTTGTCGAATACAGGTCATACTTTATAAAGCCTAAAGGCTTAAATAATGTTAGGCCTAAAACAAGTGGACTTGTAGATTTCGTGTCTGCGATTAGAATTATTTTGTATTGTTCTAGGTATCCTGCATTTAAAAAAGTGCTGTTGCAATAAACAAATAAATTTAACTGCAAATGTTTTGCGGGTCTCCGATAGTATCACAGAAATGCACTAGAACGAGTCTTTAGTACACCACAGAACGCTTCTTGTGCATTTGGAAATATAAATATAATGAATCTTTCCTCAACATGCAACCTGTAACACACTGTTTGCAGGGACGATCAGGTGCCGTCAGACAGTTTCTGTAGAAATGTAGCTTTCCTGTTAAGCAAGCTAAACTGATCGATAATTTCTGAAGTAGGTTCATCCCCAAGATTCCATTGCCTGAACCAAGATTGAAAACAAACAATTTAGTCCCGAAAGTGATAGCACCAAGACAACCCCCTAGAATACCACACATTTGTTCCTAGTAGATCTAGGCATGTTTATTTAAACCACTTTTTTGTTTTCTAACAGATGTAAAAAAACATTAATATCTAAATGTACAATTGGTTTTTGTTTGATAAACATTTATTCGTGTTTCAGCCAATTCAGTAATTTAATGGTTAACACTGGTTAATAAGCACGTTTATGGTTGGTATTACATATGTCAGTTGATGCAATATTTGGGGCAGGTATTAACTGTTATGTTTGTTAAGCAATTCATCAAGAAAATAGTTAATTTATCAAAAATATATCACTTCTCATAATTTTTGCACACACACACACAAAGTATATCATTTACTTGTTTCAAGTGTTTGGTAAGTCTATAATCAAATACAAAAACCAAAGAAAAAAATTTTCACTGACCAAAAGATTTATTTAAGATAACAATAATTCTAAGTTGTTAAGAAAATATTTTCAATAACTATGCAAAATATCATTAAGACTTATAAACAATATGTTTAATATTATTCTGTTGAATGGCATGTACATAAATACTCTTAAGAAGCAAATATTATAGATATAGGTACAAGCCAAAATGAATTTTCAAGAACTAAAGTTTTGTTAATGATCAATCTTCTGCATATGTCAAAGTGGATAATATAAGAATATAATCTTGCCATGCACCTGTGACTTTAATATAAAATATATCACTTTACATATATCTAAAGTAACAATGGTCAATTCTTCACTGACTAGCTTTTAAAATACATATTTATTTTTCTACAACACTTATCACAAATTTTCAAAATATTAAACTACTTTGCATGCATACAAGTATAGGTTGTTTAGTAGTTGACTTACTATCACTACTTTCAAACTTTACTACAAAGATATCCAGATAATCACATTCTTACTACTCTGTCATTTTGCATGCTAACATGGCAGGTACTAATATTTTCTTAAGGAAACTGATAATTTTAACAATGGAAATCTCAACAAATAAATGCTTGATAAGATTATATATATATATATACATATATAAGTTAAAAATAAAACATTTTTGTTGTAGATCTATGCACCAACAAATGCATGCTCATGACGTTTATACAAATATATAACATCAATCAACCTTAATTTCTATCAAATATTATAACACAACCTTCCAAACCCTTTTTTTTTTACAATTCTAATCATACATGATATTATAACTTTAGATATGATGTTATAAACCCCCTCTTTACAGTTCTGATTCTGGAGGTTGGGTGATAATTTCTGATAGAAATTGAGGGTGGTTGATCTTATCAGATTTGTATTTTTATGTCTTTAGGGGTAACTACCATGCTCACAACTGCCTACAGATAGTGAGTGTTGGTGGGATCTGGGGTATTGTGGGTTATAGAACCCAGATCGTAACTCCTTATTGAATCTGTACCCTGCTTTCTAGTTTTGCATCTGTTGTTTTGATTATGTTTGATAGGTGGAATATCCCCAATGCTTTTAGGCATTATGGCTACAAATATTTTCACGTTAAAATGATACTTCTACTTTTTTTTACAAATGGTATAATTTTACATTGTTTTATTACAGTTTTGCTGATGTAATCATGTATTTGTTTGCATGTATATATAAACAAATGTTGTATTTTTACATAATTATCTCATCAGGGCTGTGCAGTGCTGAGTAACTCCCTGTACACCTTGATGTAATACAGGTAATTGTGTGTGTGTCATCATTAGAGGAAAATACACTGTGTGTTTCAGTTATCAAGTCAGATATACAGATACACAATTAAAACAGTAAAGCTAGCTCACTGTTCATTCAGTTTGGATTAAAAAACAAAACATTGCTTTAAAATTTCAACTTACTGAACAGTTTCTTATAGAACTGTTTATTACTATCCTCTACTGACTTGAATAAATTTAGAAATCTGATCTCCAGCAAGAAATTTAAATAAAAATTAAATATACTTCAACTTTGATTCTCATCTTTAAAATGAAAATACTATTTGTCTTGGTAGATTCAACTAACATATATCATAAGCCAGTATCATATATGATCCAACTGGTGAACTGTTCTATACTTCATGTAAGCATGACACAAGAAGCTTTTAAAGTTTATAAATAATCACAACTGACAAAAAAAAACACATTATACTGACTAGTACTCATTTATGAAAAACAGAAACACTTACTAATTATGTTTTTTCCCATTAAAAACCAAACATAGTCACACAATGAATTATAACAATTTTTAGTTCTTAACAAAACATTGAAAACATTTGCACAGCAAAATAAATTTCTAATACCAAAGCTACAGACTTGGTGAAAGCAACCAATGTACAGTATACTAAGTATGCAGGATCAATTGAAAGAAATTAAAATCATTACTTCTTTCTTGCACAAACACATATTATTGTAAGCTGTTCTTATTTCAAAACTGCTCTTTCTCTGTGTCCTATCACATATACTCACAAGCAATGCTACTTCACAATTAAGATCATATTAAAAACGTGTGACTTCTCACTTCTGGTATGATGACTACCTAACTGATCAACATGTTTACAATAATCATCTGCCATTTACCTTTGATGAAGAAAGTTTATTTTCCAAAAGTACTCAGGTTACTTGGTTTCATTTCTGACACTCTTCAAACAAGTTAAAGTAACTAAACTTCACCTCAAATTACATGAAAAGGTAATAATAACTTTACTACTATTTTATCATAGCATTAACTGTTGTCATACACCAGCTAATAGAAATAAACTTGTTATCATTGTATTAATTTACATTATACCTCTCAGTTATAGCTGAACTGCTTTTGAAAGATTCTGTTCATTCAATATAGCAATGAACAGCCCTGACAGAACACAGAAAGCATTCTTTAGAACAAAAATCTAAGTCAATCTGAGTATGCAACACAACTGATGAAAAACAAATCAATGGTCATCTTTTTTTTTTCAGATGGTTCTGTTAGGATACAGCTATGGAGCCTTTTAAAAGAGTACAAGAAGTATTGATGGTATAAATGTCAAGTCTTTTCCTACCTGTAGCAAAAAACAGAAGGAAATATGTCTTTAGTGAAAGATGGTAAAGTGAGCAAATCACTAAATATTCAAAGGAAGAAGAAGCAAGACATCATAAGACAAGTTTCACTGTAGACAGTGTCTAGAAGCCTGGGAAAGAAAGCAAGCAAAAGCATCAAATATCATTAGTGAAAAGTTGAGATGAGACAAAGAAAGAAATGGTTCTTGAGGCATCTAAAAGTGACAGAGAGGACAGCTCTATAGCCTGCAATAGAAGAAGCAGATTAGCCATGAACATGAAATAAGAACACAAGAAATGAGGCAACATAACCTATAGAGGAGCTGGAAAATAACAAGAAATAGAGTTTCTAAGGCACCAACTCCTAAAATACAGCCCAGCAAAATTAGCAGATGGCCAATGATGAACATCAGCAAGAATGTGATAACATCTGAGTTACTTGAGAAGAGAATGCAGTTTTTCTAATAAATGACTGCATACTATCCAGCCATGAAGCTGTAGATGATGAACAGCCGATGCGGATCAATAAGGGTTCGAAGAACTAGATATTTCAGTGAATTGATCTTTGCATATACTCAATGAAGATGATGAAGAGGAGGGGTAGTCATAAAGAAAACGAATTTTTCCCTATACTGACTCAAAGCATCCACCACTAGAGATACAAGGTCTGGAACTGGAGACCAAAAAAAGTGGAAGAAGTTCATTGTCTGCCATACAAAGGTAATGATCAAAGGCTGACAAAGCCGATGGCACACCCATTGAAAAACTGGATGGCAAAGGATATATTTTTTAGGGAGAAAAGAGTTATCTTTGGAAAGAGAATCCACAAGTGTTCATAACATCTGATACAAGATAGGTTCGGAGATAAGTGTGACAGGAGTCAATAAGAGGGTGCAGCAAACCGAAGGCTGTGAGATAGTGTTCTCTGATCATTTATGTATGCCACCACTGCAGAAAAGTCTGTGATTTAAAACACAGTGGTGGTGTAGCAAGTGTAGGCACTCTTAAAAAGTACATGGAACTGTTCAAAAATTCAAAAGATTCACATGAGATTTGATTTCTGAGGAGAGAATAAAACCAAAAGACAAGAATCCCCATGACAGCATCCTAACCCTCATGAGGAGACATTTGTGAAGATGGACAGATCTATATGAGGTGGATGAAAAGAGGAACATGCTGTAGAAAACTCATATTTGAGCCAAAGTTGAAGGTCGTGTTGGATGCTTAAACATAGAGCTACATAATGGGCTATCTGTGGTGTGCCCACCATGAGCATCAAATCCTGATTTTTACTGTGATATGTTCTCAAATACTAGGTGGATGCAAAAACTGAAGGTAACCAAGAGCAGTACGAAAGAGGGAAATTCCTCAAAATAACTGGTCTGAAGATGTAAGACTGCACTGGAAGTGTTGCATCTGAGCATGCCCCAAAGGAATGACTTTGTAAAACCATTATTCCCAGAGCAGATAAGATGTCTTTAGAGGTAAGTGGGAAAGACAAAAGAAAATGAACAAAAGACTCCAAGGCTTGTAACACCATAGGAAACAATTCAAGTGTTCCTTGAATTGTGTTAATCAAAATACCAGGTGTACCAAACACTGTGTACTGTGTGGTACCAAATGACATTTGAAGTTGTATTCAACTCAGCGTGTACAAGAAACTGAATGGACGAAATGGTCAGAATAAGTCAAAAATCCATATAAAATCCAATGAGAGTGAATAGAGAAAACCAGCAGAATTAAACTACCCAACAGAATATGTAAGAACCCGTACTGAAGTGAAGGGCAGTAGACTGCTAAACTAGTCCCCACCCCATGGTAAAAAAAGATATTGGGATGATAGATGAACAGGAATATAAATATAAGAATTCTGTGCATCCACCAACATCATCCAATGGGTGTGACAACAAAACCTTTGGAATAAATTCATATATTTCATTTTAAAATCAGTTATCTCCAGGAAAAAATGAATTGAGATAAGTCTCAAAATGCCAGATCTCTTCAGAACCACAGAGAGATAGGAGTAAAAAACCTGAGGAAATGCAATAAACAATTTAGTTTGCTCCTTTCTAAAGAAGATGTAAAACCTTTTGATGCAAAATTTGTGAGTGACTGGATCAGAAGAAAGAGAAAAAGACATTAAGACCAGACCAAAAGATCTGTCAAACCCAAGGGTCACACAGATGAACCAATGATCTGAGATGGCTCCCTCCCCCCCAACTTGCCAATGTCTATGTTTGGTCTCTTGGTAGGGTCAAAAGGAACCTGCAGAAGTAGCTGATACTGATGAGAAGTAGACAAGGGATATGAAAAAACAGAGCTTATGTAAGTTTTACGGACACATGAGCAAAAATGTCACATGGAAGGTGGGAGAGTAGAGAATTCTGGGTAGTTTCAATCAAAACTTTGAATTACATGGTTACTGACAACACAAGAGCAACTCAACAAGAAAAGGATTCAGCATTTCTGAGGTAAGTCTACCTGATTTGAAATGCAGTTAAATAAGATTACTGAAATGTGAATTTTTGTTTTTTTCCCAATTACTAAAAAAGTCCCTGCTTTATTTTTTTTTCAAGTGTGGTGAAAAATATTTGAATATATTTTCATTAATGAAAAAACTTTCCTTTTGATTATATTATGCAAAACACTTAGATAATTCTTACTCTTTTGAATTATTTATTTGTCTCTTAAATTTATCACTAAGCATGGAAGTGCTTAATATAAAGGGATGGGCTGGGGAAAAATGCCTGTCACATACTATTTATTGCTCATCATAGTCTCAAGTCTCTCTCATAACAACCTAAGAGACTTTTATAAAACGTAACTTACGTTTTCAAAAGCTAGCAAGACCTTCAGTTTAGCCAAAAAAAAACATTGCTAAAGTAGAGAACCAACAAGTAGTGTAACAGCCAAATGTTCTGCTAATTATTTTGATTCTGGTATCAGAAGGGTTAGCACACCAATGATTGAAGTTGTTGCAATCATTTACACACCAAAATGTTGCATTTAACTTGAGGAGTGCAGAAGCAGTATAAACATTTCACTGACTTCAACAAATGATGTCTGTCAAGACAACTCATTACACCAGGTAAAACTGTTGCCTTCATAGCAACTGTCATTCATTAAAAAAGGATGAAAAAAAAAAGAGGTGGAACAGGTAATAAGATTTTTTTGAAAAAAAATAAGGATTGTGTAGCGATGGCAATACCAAAAAGTAAAAAAAAAAAACGGGTAGGGACAAATACACAAAACCATACAAAAATCCCTATGTACGTAGCCAATGAGTCAATGTTACAAACTTAAGGGAATTAGCCATTGTAAGACCTTATTGCATAATTCAGTTTAAAATATTTTATTCAAACCTGAATTCATGTAAATGATGAAAGGAATTCAACATTTAGTTGTAGATAACAGTTTTTCTTGGAAATATTTATATGGTTTTGTATATTCATCCCTACCTTGCTTCTGTAATGTTTGGTATTGACATCCCCACATCATCCTTATTTTTCAATTTTTTTTTATTACTTTTACGTTTATATTTTATTAATAGTTTTGATTTGAAAAATTAAGAATGAGTGTAAGAGATGTAGACTTGTAACTTAAATGTGTATGACACTTGCTTCATCTTTATATAAGCTGATCACACTGTTCAAAACATTTTTTTGTTTATTTCTGAGAGCATTGAGCATGAAACAGTCAATGAGAATGCACAAAAACCATACAAACTTGTAAAACAAGAATAAAAATTTTCATTTCTGTATTTTTTCTAAATTACAAAGGATAAAATTTAGTCAAGCATGAAAGTAACATTTAACAATAAGTTTATAATACATGTTTTCTATTTAAAAATATTCAAGTCAAGCTCATCAGGTATTGATATTATAATATCACTGATATGGAATGTATTGTTGACAAAATGCTGCTCTTTGCTAATTCTATTGCAGAGATTAAGGCAAGTGCTGGTAACATTTAACTGCAACCTCTCTTCACAACTCAAAGATCAATGACAAAATTTCGCTGAAAATCATTTCAATCCGCAAATGATAACTTTAAAAATAAAATTATATCAATGCAGTCATTTTTTTCATGTGTATTTAGAGAAAAAAAACAAACTTAGAAACTTTCTGTTTAAAAAAGAAAAATACATGCATAATAGCAATTCTTTCTTATATTTGCTTCAGTCTGTAAACAATTCAGATCCTTCTTCAAAAGCCTGCAAAGACAATTTCTGATAACTTGTTCCTTTCTTTCAGACAGATGGTAGGAAATTACCAAAATTCATGTTTAAAGGATTCTTGAGAAGCCTCTCCACAAATTCTTTAAATTCCACCATATAGGCTGAACTCAAGTCATCAAGGGTCAACTTCAAACACTGGGACATTTCTGCTTGAAGTTGTGGGTCTTTACTGAAATTCAGAAATACAAACCTTTTATGTGTTATTGAACGAGTACAATCAGATTGTTTTAATGAGAGCAATATTATAAAGAATCGTTAGTGAAACCTTATGTTCATCTCATTATTACTGAACACTGACAAAATTAAAAAGGGATACGAAGATAATATAAGAAATTTTAGTTCCATCCAATACTCTTTGTTGTTTTAAATAAAAATAAAACATGGGAAACAGAATAAACAATTAACTAGAATATAATAAAGCATGTTTACTTTAAACTATTATATTTTTCCTGTCCATTATTTAGAGCAATAACTATCATACAATTAATATTTTCTGTCTTATATATTTATCTTTTCTAGGAAGTTACACAAACACACATGCATAAAAGTACCAACATTATTCATCCAAAAATAAATGTCATAAAACAAAAAGGTATTAATCCAACAGTATCAAAACTCTGCATATTTGTAACTAACATTACTGTTTCACATCACCAAGTGATAGGCCAGTCACAAAAACAACATGGCATTCAAACAGGAGAAAGCAAATGCAAAATCCTCTATACAAAGTTTGAGTACTGATGAATTTTATTTCGTTAAAACCTCTGTTATAAAGTGAAGGCTGTGGAGATGGAATTGGATGCATAATAAGACAATAAGCGAGTTATAACTGTGCAAAGTACCAATGCCATTACATTAACCTTTTTTTTCTAATTTATTTTAGATGACTAATTTTGGTACATACTGCATTTACACACATGTATTATATTTGAAATGTAAAATGCAAGTTTCACCATTTATCTGTTCACTATAAAAAGTTGAGCTGGGCGATTTAATGTCTCAAACTAACTGAATAATATCACAAAACTGATCAACTAATCAAATTAGTATTTCTGATTTTTCCAACAACCAACAATTGATTAATCGAAATATTGTCATTATGTTTGTGAGTTGAGGGTCTGGAGTTTGATTTCCATTGCCACTAAATTTACTCATCCCATCTTTGCTATTGCAAAGCTACTAAGGGTATGTGCCAACTTTCCTTAATTCTGAACAGCTAACTAGAGGAAAGGGTAACTGGCTTATAGCACCCACTGCCAAATCTTTGTCTGATTAAGTATTAACTACAGTGTAACTTTACTAATATTTTCTACAGTGTTGTATTTCTTAATTAAAATTGCTTAACTGCATTCTTAAATGTTGTATAAGCAGGCATGAATCTAGTGGGGGAGTCTAAGGGGACAACCCCCACAATTGTTTAATAGAAATTTTTAACTATATTAATATTGTATAAGCAGGTGCAGATTTAGGGGAGGGATCCAAGAGGTCAAAACCTCCATCGCATCCCTTCCACTATTTTTTTTTTCAGAAATTTATAACTGTATTATATACTGTTTACACATATCTAGGGGGGTCCAACCCCCTCACATTTTTTTCAGAAATTAATAAAAGAAACAACCAAATGTGTCAAAAAAATCTGATATCAATTTTTATTTGATTAGTCTACTAATTACCATAAAAGCTTTTTTCAGTATCCTTAAATCACCAAGCTGGAGCCTACAGCAACCTGGTTTTGACCTCAATCATGATTGTTTCTAAACAATATGAATGTCGGTTAAAGGTTACCATGGTAAATTTTCATGCCTTGGCTTTTTCAAGACATTCTAACAATAACAACTGACTTTACAGATTTGTTTTCACAGTTAATAATAGTTTTTAAAATTTTGTTTATAATACCTGTTATAAAATAGGTTTTTCATAGTTTGAATATTATAATACTTGCAAAAAAGATGTTTTCGTACTGTTGATGTCCAAAATAAGCAAAAATGCAAGTGCTATAGCTATGACTAATAAATGACAACTTAATAACAAAATAGGCACCCTGTTTACAAACAATTAAGTGTAGACTTTATACTTTTTATAAATATAATTAAAGATATTTAATTTTAATTACAAAATTTAAAATGTTTATCTTTAACTGTTTTTACTTTCATATCATTCACATTACTAGAAATAAAGATATAAGCTTTGAAACTATTGGAATTGTAACCACAATGAGCTACTCACAATGATTTTGTAGTCTTTCCAATTGATTTTATTACTAAAGTTCCTAGAGGTGTGTACTTACACATACAAAAATAATGAAAGCAATATAAAGGCTATACAAAAGGCTTGTAAAAAATTATCCCTATAGGTGTGAGGGATAAGTTAGCTACTTTAATAGATGAATGGAAGAAAGCAGAGGGTTGTTATAAATGGAGTACAGTCAAACTAGACTAATATAATAAGTGGGGTACTTCAGGGCTCAGTCTTAAGACCTTTGTTTTTTTGATTTACATCAATGACATAGATGAAGGAAGGGTCAACATATTATTTAAAGCTGCTAATGACATTAAGGTCTTGAGTGTTGCTGGCTATGAGGATGCTGCTGCTGTACAAAAGAATTTTAAATCATTTAGTGAGTTGAGCAAATATATGGCTGATGGGTTTTAATACAAGTCTACAGACGTTATAATTTCATTGCATAGGTCACTGGTTAGACCACATTTGGAGTATTGTGTTCCTTAACTTAGAAAGGACTTTGAATTGTTGGAAAGGGTTCAGAGGAGGGCTACAAGAATGGGGGAAATGGATAGAGGTGCTGTCATCCAAGGAGAGGTTAAGATCTCTGAAATTGTTTTCTCTTGAAAAAAAAGAAGAGTTAGAGGGGATCTAATAGTGTTGATGCATCATCTTTTTTTCCTACTTAATGGTGAGAATGGTAGGACTATATGACATAAATATAAATTTTTGCAGGATATGAAAGTATATTTTTCTTAGAGAGTGATTGGCTTTTGGAACAAATTGCTTTTGAATGTTGTGAAGGCAGTAAATTTAAGCGAATTTAAGAGAAAGCTTGATACCTATATGAATGATAAGGGCTGGCTTTGAGGCTTTTTTTTTTAAGTTTTAGTTTAAAGGATGGGATAGCCTAGATGGAAATAGGTCCCTTGTTGTCCCTAAATTGTGCTAGTATATGTCTAATTGACCTCCCCTGATGTATTTAAACAATTTTAACCTAAAATTATTTTATTCTGACAAAGCATTTTACCTTTAACCCTTTCACCCCGGGTAGGTTAAAGTGCACGTTACGACGTTTTGGAGCATTATTTTCAAACTTTACTAAATAACATTTTTACTACTTACATCAATGAAATTGGCATCAAAACGTATTTTATAATTTAGATTTTGATATTATATGTTTTAATTTCTTAAATTCAAAACCATTGAAGTGTGATGATTTAGTCGTTGCTCTGAACAGGAATGGGATTTTTTAAATGGGATTACAGGGATTTTGAGTGTACTAGTACAGTAATTTGATAACTTTTTGGTCTTCAAAAATTCATATTTGAAGCCAAAAAAATTAGTGTCTCTACCTCCTCCACCCAGAAGAATAAACGAGGCTTACGTCAAAGCTTAGCAAGTTCAACGCACGAGCGATGCACAAATGCAACATTTTGTAACATGGTTACGTACTCGAAATCTTTGTTTGTCAGAGTATTTCTCATTTACTTTCTAAGTGTGGTGAAAGTGAGAGAAGGTATATCATTTATAAGAATGTACCCAAATAATACCTTCATATGCTTATGCTGTGAATTTCCACACATATGAAATGGGTGACCATAGTACTGAAACACCTGCTGTGTAATTAGATAAGCCCGGCTCAGAACCTACAATGTTTATTGGATCAGCCCAACTCTGAACCATATAATAAATGTTTTTTACACAGTCTAACTGCAATTTTATTACCCTGGAAAATTTCTGTTGAAAGTGTTGTAGAAACTATAAACTCCTATATCCCATATTGTGTTCTTGGAGCAAGGAGAATGTCACCTCACTGAATACGCGTGCATTTTTGTGCTCGAGAGTTTTCTATTATGGTTGTACATAAACAGTCTTATAATACGAGCGGTGAATTATTGCTTTATGGTCTGTGGGTTTGTAATTTGTCATTGACAGTAAAATAAACACAGAAAATATATTGGATATGTTTAGCAGTTGAAACTGTCAGGGGAAGAATTTGAAACTTCATGATCAATAATGAAGAAAAAGGAAACAGCTGCTGATTATATATTTCTGATTTTACAATTTTTATTTTCATTCTACTTCAATGAGTTGTCTACAGGGTGAAGAATCAAATAATAAATGTAATAACAGGTAAAATATAACATTTTATTGAAAAACAAAAGGTATATATATATATATATGTATTTAGAGGGTTTCAGAGGTTGTGCAAATGAAAATCACTTTGCCCTCAGACTAGTTAAAAAAAAAGAACTGATATTTTCATGGACAAATATAAGTAAAAATACTTCATTAAAAAAATCTGATTTTTTGTGTGCAAAAGGCTTCTAATGTTTACTATAAGTCTACAAAATTTTGTAGAGATACACTTAAAATATTAAAAGTTATAGCATGAAAACTATAACAAGCACAAAATGGTTATGAGGTCCCGTGTCAATTTTTTTTAGAATTTTTCTGCCCATTCCAAAGAATAGCTATTTTTACAAAGAATAATCTATTACCCCTTGAGAATACATTATAGTATTCTCAATTTTAAAGCCTTTCCTTAGTTTTTGTGCATGCCTTGGTTGAAACCTTGCTATGGTGCAGCATTAAGTGATTTAATCATTTACTGATAAAACACAGCTTAGAAAACAGCTGTAAATAAAGTTAAAATATGACTGGATTGAGCAAGAATTAGAATATCACTTATTAATAGAGTAAATATACAAGTTTTAGAGTTGTTTTTTTTTAGTTTCCATAAACTTCCTTTTGTTGTGAATTGTGAAATTATTTGCATGTTAAATCACACCTGTTTAATAGCTATATAAATTGCCTTCAAGTTCAATGAAAATACAACAGATAAGTTAAATTAAGATAGGTATACTTATACAGTTTTGAGATGGGTTGAATAGGTAACAAAGAAAACTTTATTAAAAGTTTACCTAGACACACGATTATATATACAACAAGGATAACCACAAAAGTACAGAAACAAATTGAATAAAATGCAAGGATCATGTTTTAAAGCCTACAACCAGGAATTCTAAAAACAAAGTAAACAAGCAAGGCTGAAAATATGTCTACATTATTTTTTCAAGCTACAAATCCCTATTTTGACTCCATGTATACAGCACTTATCAATTTTAGTGGAGTCAAATAGGGATTTGTAGTTTGAGAAAAGAATGTACACACTATTTCTAGATGTGTTAGTTTATTTTATTTTTTAGAGTGCCTCGTCAAAGGCTTGAAAACATAATCTTTACATTTTGATTTAATGGTACTTTTTTTGATGATCCTTATTCCCCCCTTTTTAAATTAACAATTTTTACTAATCTTGTTTCTTATGTTTTTTATGTCCATTTATGGAGAATGAATTTTAAACTACATATGTGCATTTGCGTTCAGTTGAATGTTACATGTTTTTCAACAGTTTACTGCTACATTGGCTTTTTTTCCCACCTAATCACCACACTGAACTTATTCAAAACAAATAACAAATGTATAACAAAGTGTAAACACATGTACTGGTATACAACTACAACAAACAAAATGTAAAGCTGTTCTCAAAAGACCATCTTGATGAAAAAGATTGTATCATCACAGATTTAAAGACCAGTTTTCAGGAATATTCCATTGTAATGTAACAAAAGACGAGTAGCAATAAAGCAATCTCATCAGAATGGAATAATGTTTCTTCTAAGATAATACAACACAGATTTAATACAATGTAAACAGACTCAGTAATATGCTTACCTTGTTAGGTCTACATGACACATATGTATGTTCTTCAACAGCTTGCTGTGTACAAGTTTGCTAGAATAAGGCGACACAAATAATGCATGAAAAATAGACAACAGCTACACACTTAGCATAAGTTGGTAATTATCAACAACATTTACAACCGCTACTTTAACACCAACTATTTAAAAATAGCAATAGCTATATGAAATAGTGCTATATGCAGTGGTAATAAATATTGAATACCCACTCATGATTTCAGCTAAATATAAGAAACAGTAGAAAGAATTACCACCATCATATGAGTAGGAAATCCATGTAGAGACAGCAAACTTGAGTAACAATGAACAATAGCAACTCAAGTAATGATATGCAACAGCAAAATTGGAAACTTTTCATGTTGCAGTTTTCAATTAATGTACTAGAAACTGCACAAGTTGTAGTTTCCAACTATGTGCACAGTAGGAATACACCAGATTTTCTGATGAAAGAAAGAGAAGGGCTTAGAAAATTTTGCAGCACAACAAAATTAAGGAGATTGAATGAAGCTTAAAACTACTCTTTCAGTTTCTTGCAAAATTCCTGTGAAATCCCACACTACAGTAGATATCACTTGTAATAATTTTATAGTGAAGTCTTAATAGGGATTTATACCTTGAGCAAAACTGTTAGCATTAGATCTCTAGCCTTGTTTGCTTAATTTTTTTTGCAATCCTTATTTGTAGATTTTAAATGATAAATTTTTAATTATCTTGTATGTTGGCTTTGTTAATCCACAGCAATGGGCAAATATATGCATAGAGTAAGACACAACCACAACTAAGCAAGTATAACATTTTACAAGTAAAAAAGTAGCCTTTTCAAATTAAAACAAATGTCTAAAACATCACCTTAAATAAAGCTTTGTGTCTTTTAAAGTAATTATTTACTGAGTCAGGTAGCTTTGTGCCCGAGTTTTCGTGTCAAAATGAGTTTAACATGCATTGAGTAAAAAAGCCAGCCACTCACAATAACATCACATCCATTATGTATTTATAATCATGTAAGTCAACTTTCAATGAAAAATAATGAACTTTTATGTAGGTCACATATTCCCAGCATTTCATATAGTAAATCTGTTTAGGTTTTGGTACAAAATACCCAGCTGATTTTGTTGTAGGCTTGTGAAACAATAATAATAATAATATTTATGAACAAATAGGTAAATTTTTATTTTGTCTACAATCATGAAATCACTTATTTTGCTTATAATTAATGTTTAGGTGGTCTATTGGAAAGGAAGGTTTGATTGTTGTTTCAAGAATAAGTCTGCTTTTTAATGTGGTTTTTGCCTGAATGTTCAATTATATATTTGAGCAAATTCTTGTGTGATCCCTATTATAAATCACTATCATGGTTCATGATACAAAGCAAAGAAGTCATATGACTGGAGATTGCTTAAGCCTTAATAAAGGTATCTTGTTGATGTTCGGTTCCTTTATTTAAAATTATGGTGTTTTTACTTTCTAATAGATATACTATAGTTTTATTGAGTTACAATGCTTGTAAACATGTTTTTTAAAAATTATTTTCATTAAATAAAATTGTCATTAAATCAGACAGGTTTAGTATAGTTTAGTTTAGTGAGTATTGTAGGTGATTCCAAATATTGTGATAATCAAATCTTTATTAAATATCGATTTCATGTTTATCCTATTCAAACAATGTACATAAGTAAACTGCTTAACTGGCTACTTTATTTGTAATTGTAATCGTGATGTTTTTTGAATAAAAGCATTATTACCATTATCGTGGAAGTAAAATATGTTTTTGTTATTTAATCATCAATTTATTTGATTTACAGAAGATCAATGTGAAATCACAGCATAGTTTAAAAACAAGCAATGGCGATTGTGTAGTGGTATCTAATTGTTATTTGCGATTCATCTGCCCAGTAAAAAATTGTCCATAAAACTTAAGTGATTTCTTTTTTTTTCTTTTTTGACAAATCAAGGTAATTGGAAAAAGTACTTAAAAAACAAATTTAATGTAAAAGAAAATTAATACCATGTTAGAAGAATGCAGTGGCTGAAAAAGTTAAGATGGTAGAACATACACATTTCTTCTTCTTTTTGCTCATACGAGTTGTAGGGGGCGTGGTATACTAATCGATTAATGAATCTGTCAATTAACTGATTAGCAAATATCACTAACCTAATCGCCCAGCTCTTATAAAAATTACTCTCTTATTAACTGAACTTGTTTGGTGTTTCTTTACAAACTGAATCAACATAGCAACGTTATTTTCTCATAAAATGAAACTATAAATCCACACACATAATCAAGACGATTTTCACAATCTCTGGAACTGCATATAGATTAAGATCATTCTCACAGGAAACCATTAATAGAAACAAGGTCAAACTCTCATGGACTGAAACCATACAAAAGACCAAAGTCAACCAGTCAGAAAATGAAGTTATACAAACTTACAAGATTGTTGGCTATTATAATAAAAACAACTGAGGTTCAAGATCATTCTTACTACACACACTGGAACAAATAATAAAAAAAAACATGGTTATTTTCTCTTACACCAAACTCATGAAGTTCAAGTTTACTTTGTCATACATTTAAATGATTACATAGGATCAACATAATTTTCTCCTAAACTTAAACCATGCAGTGAACCAAGGTTATTCTCTCATGAAACCTCATTCTTTCTTATAGATTTTTTGTCACTAATATAAATTAAAAACTTTACCTGATAAGCATTCTTGTAACCATAAAATAAACTTCACATTCTTCTTTGAAATGCTGTAAAAAAGTTTTTATACAAAATAATAAATCTGTTTATTTGGAAAGTTATACTAATGAATCAGGTACATATAACTACAATATTTTAACATATTTTGTAATTATGCCAATTCTCACTGCAATACAAAGATTTATAAAACTATTTCAGTACAATACTGTTACTTCAAATCAATTTTCCTGCCTTTACCCAATCCTCTAAGAAAAGATGCTGTGCATAATTGATTATTAACTGCTATCTATTAATCACAGCTTTAAACTTACATCTATTGATGTAAATGTATTAGTATCAAATAATTATCAAACTATAACATGTCACTCTGATCAATTTATAAAGAATTCATGTTGAAAATTTTACTAAAATGAAAAAAATATATCTGAATATAACAGTAAGTTTGTTGTGATTATTTTATGTAACTACTTGTTTTCAGCTTTTAAGTGGAATGAAGTTGTGATAATAATTCAAAATACACTTATTTTCTAAACATCATTTCTCAAATTTAACAACTTAAAGTTTTAAGAAAGTGATGAAATATTGAAACATGTATTTTTGTACGTAAAGTTAATCCTGGCACATAATCATTATTATACTTTAAACTTAAGAAAATACACACACACTGAGCACCAAAATAACTTGAAAAATAAAAATAACATAGAAATTTTTATTTTATTTTTTATTTCACATTTTATTTTGGACTAAAATTAGATCCTGTACAAAAGTTCATACCTTCAGTAGTTCTACTTTCTTGTGATACATCAGCTCCTGTTGATGAGAAGGAATATTTATATCAGACATTCTTCTATCTGCATATTCATCAGCCTTTGTAGCAGAGTTATCTGAAGAAGTCTTATTAATAAGCTGGCTTTCTTGGGTGGGATTGATGTTTCCTGTTAGAGACTGAACAAAACTCTGGAATATAGGAGTGAAGAGATCCGACTGCTCCGATATCATATCATTACAATGGAAAATTCTCTGTCCTTCAGAATTCCTTCTAATTTCTTTATTAGTACTGTCACTATTAATTGAAACACATTCTGTGTTGTCCAAATTTACAGGAGTTACTTTCTGTGCTTCTTCAGTGGACTTAGCATCAACCTGCTTGTCCGAACAATCATTACCAAGTCCAGACTCTTCCACTTTCATAATGAGTGACTTTGGGAACTTTTTGTAATCAAAATGTGCATTGTTATAAAAATTCTTTGTGTCCATAGAACTTAAGCTTGATTCTTCACTTTTTTCACTACTACTTGAACTACGACCTCTCCCTCTCATGTATCCATGTCGGGAATGAGAAGTTATGCCAGCTAGTGATTTATTTCTCTTTTTCCTGATATTTGTATGATAAAAAGAGTCTGTATGTCTTCCATAGTCAAAAGCTTTAAAGCAACCTTTCCAAACTGAATTATAACCTTTATATGTAACATGTCTTCTTTTAGAATTGTTACTACAAGAATATTTTATTCTTGAGTGTCTACTCTCGTGGGCTTTGGAGCTTTTCTTGCTATGTTTTTTCTTTACCGAATTATGAAGTTTATCTATAACATGGTTTTTATTTTTTTGATGCACAGTGCTTGTGTTATTTCCTTTGCATGTCCTATATTTTCTGTTATAACAATATGTATCTTTCTTTTTAGGTGACTGATAGGCTTTGCTTTCTTCCAGAGTTGAGGAATCTACATAAAAACAGGTGTTTATTTGCTGTAAGGTGCTAAAGAAATAAAAATAAAATCAATTTGTTAACTCTTTCAGCCCAGGCTCAGTCCCTGGGACTGACCTCATAACCATTTTGTGCTTGTTATACTTTTCATGCTATAACTTTTAAATTAGTAAGCAAATGTTAATGAAATTTGTCAGAATATCAGTAAACATTACAATGCTTTCATATGCAAAATATCAAATTTGTTTATTAAGTGTTAAGGTTTATAAGGCAATGTTTTTCTCATGTCTATTTTTCTTTTCGCATGTTGCCTATCTATCATACAAAGAAATTTTTCATTTTAAGATTAAAAATACTTTTATGCATCAGAAATTTTTTAAATTTCACATGCAAAAATCTTTATAATGTCCAGATAGTTATCAAACATTTCTTAAGCAAAAGCTTCATATTTTATCTGTTATTTTCAGTAATTAATCTATGTAAGGGTTTGGTAGATTTAACCGATCTCGCAACCACCATAAAAATTATGAAATAAACATAAATTATGTCACTTTCACTCTAGAATGAACACAAATTATAACACGAAAACATAAATGTTTAGACAAAATAGCTTAAATCTCATAAAATTATAC
>NW_013667832.1:21691-22832 GCF_000517525.1 Limulus polyphemus | reverse complement strand
GTATGTAGATTATTGCTATTTTAAAATAAGTTCTTAGTTATATTTCCTAAAACATAGAACAGTAAATAAAGAAGTAAGCAAACAATTATCTCTTCTATTTACAACCTTTGTACTCGTTTGCTGTAGGTTGCTAAGCCTTTAAAAACTTTGTACTTGGAGGATATGAAACAAAGTCTTTTTTTTTAGGTTGTATATATACTTTTGAATAACTAAAAAATCATAAATTACTACATTAATACTATAGAATCCTACTATAATTTATCAAACTTAGTAACTAAGCTTTATTTGGGTCTAAAAAATATGAAATATCGAGCAGACTAAAGACACAACCTATCTCATTGAAATCTTGGTTCAAAAGAAAGCAATGGTGGAAGGAACGTTAGAAAAGCTGAGAAAGCCACTAGGGGGACATTCTGAACCTCCAATTGGTTATTCGTGTCATACATAGAAGTGTAAATAAGGGAGCATTTCCAAAAATGGAAAAAGATGGGTAGGGTGCTACTGTGTTTGATTTATTATGTGAGCAATATCATAGTAAATATAAAAGACTTTCTTATTTTATATCTTGTCAATATCTGTAATTTGAGTTTCTAATTCATATGAAACTGTAGACTTAGTATTTTTGACTTCACAAACATCTAATTTGAACCAGTGCTGCATTCAACATACCACATGACACACAAAAATCAATGTTTATCTGTGTTTTTTAATATTTACTTTTAAATTAACAAATTGAGTAATGTAGAGTTCTAAAATTTTAATTATAATCTACAGTTTGATACCAAACCTATTGACATAAATTCATGAAATAGTAGTTAAATAAAATTTTGTATGAGTCAACAATCAAGATGACATGGCCTTTCACCCGTGTCCTGTCTCGAAAGCATTAAAGTCTTTAGCCCACACCAACCAAAAAGGTATTTTTGTTAGAATTAAAGAAGCTAATTATAATGTACTTCTGAATCTTCTGCAACTTTAGATTAATGCAATTAAGTAAATATTAAAATTCGATGACGAGGAACCCACTTTGAGACTAATAATGGCTGGAGACGGCTTAAATGGGTAATGAAGAAAAACTTTAATATAAGTTTAACATGACAAAACCTTGTCGAAACATTGTACATTTGCTGTCATGTTAAAC
>NW_013667832.1:19167-21602 GCF_000517525.1 Limulus polyphemus | reverse complement strand
GTTTAACATGACAGCAAATGTACAATGTTTCGACAAGGTTTTGTCATGTTAAACTTATATTAAAGTTTTTCTTCATTACCCATTTAAGCCATCTCCAGCCATTATAAGTAAATATTAGTAAATGTGTATATATTCATTTTTACTTGTAGTTTCTGAACTGCTCAAATAAATTCAAAAACTGTTGCCAGTTTAATACAGAGTATCACATATTCAGATATTCAATGGGTGTGGGGCACTAGTCCACAGATAACTACTGTACCACTTTCTGTGGTTACTAATTCATCAATAACTAATATATAGTCTTATTAAGATATCAACCATTGATAACTTCTATACTATGGTACTAATGTACCAGCTCATTGAAAAATGCTTTTCTGTATATTCAAAATACTACTTAGTAACTACTAATGAGTACTGTACTCTGTTGTTAATGTAACTAATTCACAAGTTTAAAATTTGTTGGCATATAAAAGTAGAGACGTTTTATCTTCATAAAAAAAAGAAATTCCATTAATAAAAAAGGCTGTTGACTAAAAGTGAATTTAATTACTGAAAGTTTTTAAGTTTTGTGGAAGGCACTTAGACATAAAACCCTGTAATTTTGAGATACACATCTAAGATTATTATGAAAATTGATTCAGTATCGTAAATGACAGAACATGATGATCTGCCGGAAGAACATGGTAAATGTGATTACTTGAGCACTAGAGTCCATTTGTAAAGTTCTGAAACCTAGGCTTGTTCTAAGGAAAATTACTTCTCTCTTTGGTCAGTTACTTCTGACACAAATATTTCAGTAGTTATCTTTTAACTTGTAATGTTGGAATTTTCTTCTTAATTTTAAGATAAAACATCTGTACTTTCATATACTAAGCTTAATAAAAAACTACATAAAGTCTACAAAATAAGAGAATGTATTAGTAATTGATGTATCGGCTACTTTGCTTTATCATTAATAGTTAAAAAGCCATCAGAAGACAAGAAGCTTAGGAACATTTGAACCTATATATTTGTCCAACAAAATAAATGTCAAGTGTAGATAAGCACTGTTACTCTTCCTTTTAAGCCTTAATTACATAAGAGTAGGGAATGTGTGAGGCACAGCTACTGTTTATAATCAAACCAATCATAAATGTCCACCTGAATTGTACAATAAATATCTAGAATATTGATTCTGTAATGAAATATAACAATGTTGAACGTAATGCAAAGAAAGCAATATGTTAAGATACAATGTGGTGTATCTAACACAGCTACTCCTACATTGTAAACATGATAAACCTAAAGAAAGTTAATAATAATGATAACACTTAGAAAGGAAAGTTACAACAATTGTAAGTATTACAAATAAAGTAATAAGGAAAAACTAATGTAATGGCTTTACTAGAGGAAAATCTTGCTTTACTAATCTTTTGACATTCTTTGAAGGAGTTACTGCTTATATAGATGAGGGTAAGGGTGTGGATTTGGTGTATATGGATTTTCAGAAAGCATTTGACATTTATATAAGAGGCTTGTTTAAAAGTTATGTCTGTAGATGTGTAGGAAAGGTTGAGTCATTGGATAGAAAAACTGAAAGAAGAAAGCAAAGGGTTGTTATAAATGGAATTCAGTCAAACTGGATTAATGTCACAATCTGGATACCCAAGGGCTCAGTTACTGGCCCTTTGCTCTTTTTGACTTACGTTAATGACACAGATGAAGGAATGATCAATAAATTATTTAAATTTGCTAATGATATTAAGGTTTTTGGTGTTGCTGGTTGTGAGGAGGTTTGCTACTGCTTCACAAAAGGATTTGGATTATATGGTGAGTGGGGCAAGTGTTTTTATTAAAGAGCTTTTTTTACAAAGTGAGCCCCAGATGATAAATTTATTCAGCTGTGTCAATAAAACCTGGATAATTAGGTATGTAGGAAAGAGTGAAGTCATTTGAAAGCTAAGCTTTTGATGTTTTTGGAATAGTGTATTTAAGCTTGTTTAACTTTCCCAACACGGGTCGGTCAATTTGACTGAGTCACATGACCTTCTGTAGTCGTTTAAAGTCTTTATAAATTTAATACTTGTAACTCTCAATATATTGGGTATATCTTCACGAAATTTGGCAGTCTTTCAGTTAATATTAAAAGTCTTTTACATACAAAAAGTCATATTTCTTAGTGAAGTATTTTTAATAAAATAAAGATTTGTCCATGAATATAATGAGTATTTGTTTTGAATAGTCTGTGTGCAGAGTAATTTTCATGTTAAAATTAAAATACTTTTCGTAATCTCAAAAATCACAAATTTCCTATGTGCAATCCCTAAAACCTCCTAAATGCATTTCAAACGTTTTTTTAGTAAAACTTTATATTTTATCTAATAACGGTTGGAGACGGCTTGAATGGATAATGAAGAAAAACTTTATATAAGTATTTTTTTTTTTTTTTTTTATCT
>NW_013667832.1:8373-19023 GCF_000517525.1 Limulus polyphemus | reverse complement strand
TAACATTTCTACAAGGTTTTGTCATCATCAGGTACAAAACCTTGTCGAAACGTTGTACATTTGCTGTTATGTAAAACTTATATTAAAGTTTTTCTTCATTACCCATTCAAGCCATTTCCAACTATTATTAATCTCAAAGTGGGTTCCTAGTCATCGAATTTATAGTTTATCTGTTATTTTCTCTACAAGGATCCAATTAATATTCTTATTTGTCATAATTTGTGTTAATAATAAAATAAGTTGATTCAATAAGATTGATAGATATTAATAGTATGATTGGAGTTTTAAATCACAGTTTGTTGGTGTATCACAAATGTTGGATTAGGCTTAGTGAATGTAACATGATTTTTGTTACAATTCAGCTTATTGGTAAGTTGTAAACAAGCTAAAAATATTGTGTTATTAAATAAGTATCATGTAAAGACAGAATAGTTATTTGTGACTTATTTTATACATAATTACTTTAGTGTGAAGATTAGGGAGTGATAAAACAGTGTTGTCAATTGGCTACTTGTATTTAGTGTTGATTATTTATTTCCAGACTACAATGTTTAAAAGCAATGTAGGTGTTAAATACTTATAGTTTGTAAGGCATGATAGGTGCAAAGAATGGGTTTTGTTTGGGAACTCAGGGCTGGCACACAATTTTAAGGAAGCTAGTAGTGAAAATGTGCAATTTCTTGATTAAGTTTGATGGTTGGAGGTAATAGATAAAGAGAAGGGTAAAGTAAGAAATGGCAGTAAGATTTTAAAAGGAGCTTAAGCTGTTACATGCAAAATATAATGTAGCTAATAATGACTTTCAGAAATTTATAAACAGTACTAATAGGACTAAAAGCAGTGGATTTAATTGTAATGAGCAGGTTCCATTAAATAACAGATTTCAGGAAAGAAACTATGGGAGGGAGGGAGAATAAAATGGACAGACAGGGATGAAATAAAAAGACATAAGTCAACATTTTCCTACACTGAAAATGTATTTCCAGTCGATACTTATTTATTCACATATAATAGCTTTTCTAGACTTATGCTGCCCTCTATATGCTAGTCTTGATGCTCCCACCTACCCTCACATAATTTCTGTGATATAGCTGTACTGTAGCATGCAAATCAGTATGTGACAACCCTACACCAATAGAAGTGTGAGACATGCTCCTAGCACAGCTCCTTCTATATTGTAGAGTACTATCATCAGTTTGAGAATAGGCAGAAAAGTTGCACCGGAAGTGGGGAGGACAGGTGGAAAGTGTGAGAGGAGGTATGTATTTATCAGAAATACACTTTTAGTGTAGGAAAATATTAACTTCCGATATGATACCTTACCTTAAAGTGGAGAGACTGATGCAAAAGTTACCAAGATGAGCACTCTTCAGAAAGTGCCTGATGAGAACCCATGGAGTATAATACCCTAATGTATAGGGTCACATTTGTTACACCTCACTTGTATCAGGTGTACTCTTCTCCCGTTGCAAAGATATGTGTCACTAAATGAATGGAAAAGATGCACATCCAATCTGAAATTGGATATGTCAGATAGTGGCTAGGGTGCATCAGACCATATTCAGTGGGTCAACTCCAGTCAAAAATCAGTGACATTAGATATTTGTCTTCCAGTCCATGCTAAGAGGAGGGTCCCAAGCATCTTCACCTCAATACCAGGAAGCAGAAGGGAAAAGCAACTTTATTCTGACATCTGAGGCAGGGCACGTGTGCATACCTAGTACACAACCAACATCAGGACCTCTGGGAACAAGACATCCAGGTGATGGTAGGAAGGGGGCATGCAAACATGGTGGTTCAACTCCAGTCCAAAACTCATCAGCATTGGGAATATGCCCCCAGTCAATGGTAGGAGGAGGGTCCCTAACAACTACAAGTGTTAGGACTTATGTTGGCTGGTCCTGTACCAATCTACACCAGTCCACCTGGGAAATGACATTCAGGCAGTGGTAGGATGGAGGAAAGCAATTTGGAGGGGTGAAATGCAGGTGGTGGATTCATCTGGTCCAAAACCAGGTGGCATCAGGAATTTTTCTTCCAATCTGAGGTAGGAAAATAGCACTCCCCATCTACATCAACAGAACACCACTGCCCAACTCTCAATTGAGTGGAATCGGCCACATTCAGAAGGAAGCTTTCATGGTCCACCATCCCAGTGGCTAGGAACTGGTAAGTGGCAAGGACTCCTGTATTCCACTGGGAGAATGGTCAACACAGTGGATCGTTTAGAGAAACACAACACTGTAAGACAGTGCAATGGGTGACCATGAAACCCATTTTTGAAAAGCAGGCCAGTCCTAGTTTATTCAACTAGGACCAGAGGGATCAGCAGTTTTCCCGATACTGCCTTACTCATGATAGTCCACAAGTTGGTACAGTCTTGTGTGGGCCTTATTTATGAAGCAAGATACCATGAGGAAACCTCCAGCTGTTTTGTGGAACACTCCATCTCTTCAGTGAGAGTCATAGACCTGTACAGCCATATGGTGCAGATTTACATTTAAGTATAACCTGGACAGGCACCATTCACCACAGAGCAGGATCCAGGAAAAAAGAAAGGGCTACTGGAAAGGGAAAAACTAAGAGGATAAGCCTACCCTTTCAGAGTTGAAAAGATGTATAAAGAATGGCAACAGTCAGCAAATGATAGTCAGATGAGGAAGAGATGACCAAATGATGTTGGTATTGGGCTATAAATGTGTGGGATGTGGTCCACATACTAGCCTGCTCAATCTCTTCTAAAGAATTAAGGAAGTGGGCAACTAAGAAAAAGGTGTTATGACATCTCTGGTGGGAAGAAATTTGGAAAATGCAACAAGAATCCCTGGGTAACAACAAATAAGCTGGTGAATCCATCCAGTAAGGAATATAGGAAGTATTCCATAATATAAAAATACAAGAACAAAATCAATGGAAGGAAACACTGTGGGCAACATAACAAAGCAGAGCACATACTAAGAAAGGAGATGATTTGGATTGGAATGGGAATACATATAAGATATAAATGGGTGGTAAATAGTAGTGAAGGTGATGTTCCCTTCACAAACTGCTGATGTCTTTGGAGAAAAACAACTATGATCTGGATAAAAGAGAACATAAGTATGGTGATAGAGGATACGATAGCCACTGATAGCAAAAATATCTGACTTACAACAACCAAGTGCAAAAAAGAAATAAGATTTACATCTTGAGGGACAGGTGGTACAATGAGCAAGTGGCCAAAGGTTCATATGGAGGAAGGGTATTGATATTCACATTGATATTCAAAACAGTTATAGGAATCAGACAAAAGGAGTAAAATGGCAGATAAAGTATGGGAGAGGAAAAAAGCAACAGGAAGGGAAAAACAAAAGGTATTAGACATTGCTGCTCTATTGCCTGCAAGGGTTGAAACTGATAAACCATTATCATGGAGCCAAGTAAAGCAATTGGAAAGGTATGAAACCTGAGGTTGGGAAGGTAAGAAACCATGGCACAAAGACCAACTCCACAAAAGGCACCATTTTTTCTATGAAACAATGAAAGAAAAGTGCAGACCGAGTGAGGAAGAAGGGAGGCTACCCATGTAGAGAATCCGGATCATTTCGCCAGGACTGAACAAAATCCATGCGTGAAGCCAGAGTATGGAAGAGGTATGGTAAGGGATGATTAAAATAGATTCAGAATTGGAAATCACAGTTGATCAGGCCAGAATTAGGCGATTAAAAGGCCTTAACATGGAGTGGCTTTGATAAAGGAGAGGACACAAGGAAGAATATGGATAGGAGGATAAGCATAAAGGCAAATATTGGTCCAATCCTGACTGAAGCCATCCATCGCCAATGCCAAAGGATGTGAAACTGGCAATCAAAAAAGGGGCAGTTTGGTAATTGAGATTGGTGACAAATGCATCCAGAAGAGGAGTACCAAATAGGGTGCATAACCACCAAAACACTTGAGGAGCAAGAGCCTACTCTGTAGGTAGTATCTTGTTGGGATGAGATAATCAATCTACTACAAGATTCAGAGCACTCAGGACATGACAAGCAAAAAGACAAACTTGTTGAGACTGGGCCCAGAAAAGGAGAACCAATGTTTGAAAGCAAAGCAAACAGGAATGGGTGCTTCTTGTTGCTTTATATAAGAGACAACAGTTGAATTGTTGGAATAGATCATGACCAAATGGCCCCTTACTAAAGGTAGAAAATAATCCAAGACCTGACAAACTTCAAGAACTTCCAACAAGTTGATGTGGAGGGAAGATTTAACCACTGTCAAACGATTGGAGATCACCTGAGAATTTAGATATTCTCTCTATCCTGTATGAGAAGCATTCATAAAAAGTACAAATCAGGAGGAGGCAGAGGAGCATCAGCTGAAGTGTTGTTTCTGTTAAGCCACCAAGCAAAGTCGAGAAGGAGGGAGGAGGATGATAGAGTCCAAGGGATCCTGAACTAGATTCCATTGATCATGCAACACCCACTAAAGATGTGTATAAGACCCCAGGGTATGAGGGCATCCATGAAATCCAGGTCCCCCAAAAAAAGATAGAACCTCATGCACAGGTAAAGAAGGAAAGGACTTACTTTGGAAACAGAGAGCTCCCCTGACCTCAGACAAAGTGGAGAAGGTAGGGACCTGCTGAGATAAGTGGTGAATAATACAGCCCAATGGATGAGATGCTGCATGGGAGTGAGATAGGACTTCTCCAGCTTGACAAGCCATTTCACTAGAGTTGCCTCCTGTTGGAGGAAATGAGTATGTTAGTGAGAGGCTTGTTGAGACAGAGCTAAAAGGAGTCAGTCATCTATAGAATGATGGAACTGCAAACCCTAAGTGTGAACATGGTGGCCAAAGGTTCTTACCACATGACAGAAGATGTATGGCATGATGCCAGACCAAAAGGTAGAACACAGAACTGAAACATTGACCCCCAAGAACAAACCAAAGGTAACATCTGGATTCAGGAGAGATGGGGATATGAAGGTAAGCATCTGAGATGTCAAACCTTGGTTATCCAAAGACCTGGATGATTGACCACCAAAGGGCGAGGAAAGACTCCATGGTGAACTGCAGGAAGACGATGAAGTGGTTGAAATTGGAGAGATCGATGACAGGATGCTAATCTCTGGTTTTCTTGGGAACCACAAGCATCTGGGAATGAAACCCTGGGGAAGTGTGAAATACTTATTCAATGACAGGATGCCAATCTCTGTTTTTCTTGGGAACCACAAACATCTGGGAACAAAATCCTAGAGAAGTGTGAAATACTTATCCAATAGCAACTGTGTGCAAAAGATCATGAACTGCCTCCGAGAGATGCTGGCATGAAATGGGATCCATAGGAAGGGGAAGGAAATGGATCATAAATATGGGGGGCAGAAAATCAAACAAATGATCCTTCTGATAGAACCTGAAGAACCTATGGAGTTCATAGTGTATGGGTGCCACAGGCAAACAAATCTAGCTAACTGTGCCCCCCCCCCCAAAAAAAAACAATCTGGCAACTCACCAAAGAGACTCAGGAAGGTGGCAAATGGGTCCTTTTCTGTCCTTGAAATTTATCTCATGTTATAAGAATACCATTAATATAACAACAGGCATAATTGAGATACAAATCTTTACTACAGTCTTTCTTATTAAAAGTTATGTATAACAATTCCAGTTTGTATAGATACAAATCTGCAACTTATGGGCTGAAGTTAGCTCTCATTAGTATTCTTTGTATTTGTTGGAAAAAGAAATGTTAGCGAATTTGCAGTAAAATATACATGCCTTACTGAATTTGTTTAATGTGAAATAGTAATAGTTTTATGAATGACATTGTCATAGAAACTTTTATGTTTACTGACATCCAGCATTAATTTAACAGAATTATTAAAAGACCTTGAAACTGTTGAAGAAACCTTTTTAATTTTATTAATAGGAAAACAAGTGTAAAGATTACTTTAATTTTCTCTTTACTTTCAATATAATTATGAATGATAATGAACAGATTAATACTGATTCTGGTTCTGTCTTTGATAATACTACAGTATTGCTTTAAGTCCTATTTAATGTATTTCACATATTTCAAAGACTGATAAAACTATAATGTATTATGTATGATACTTTCTACATCAGTTTAAACATGCTTATACACCTCATTACCAAATGGTTTTTAAATTAAACCCTAGTTCTTCAAATAGTTATAATTTCAAAAATAGACTTACCACTACTTGATGTGCTAACAGTCTTTTTAATCCACTGAACAGATTCTGTAGAACCTTTAACTACATACTTCTCTGAATTTTCTTTATTAATTATATTTGGCTTAGCATTTCCATTTTTACCTGAAGCTTGAGGATATGTTGAAGGTTTTTTAAAAGCTGAAAGTTCTGATTTCATAAGCTTTTCAGTCAAAAGCATTGTCTCACTTTGTTCAGCTCCAGGACTAAATGAGGGAGAAACTGGAGAAGAGTTTTCATCAGTTAATCCTTCTGGTTCCACCTTGGCCTCTAACAAACAATGACCAGAAGAATATTGAGATGATGAAAGACTAAAAATTGGTATTTCATTTTGTATTGTCCTTCCTTCTACCCTTTTTTTAAGTTGTCTTTCAGAGGTTTTGTAAGTAAGCACATTTGTACTTTGACTTGTTCTTTCATGAGTTTGTTTACTTGAATTATTTTGTTCTCTACTGCTTATATTGTCTTTATCTGATGAATGGTGACAGTTTGTTGATTGTTTCTCTCTAGTAACTAATCTAGTATTCATACAAGACTTGAATTTAGCCATGGAAGTCCTCTGCTCCAAAAGTTCACCCTCTTTTCTGAAACCATTACAAGAATTTTTGCTTGTGGTCTGATGTTTTGGTAGGGGTATAGATATTACATTAGATCTCTTCTGGAGCACATTCAGTGACAACTTATACTTTTCAAACAAAGGTCTTGCAGCTGGACTAGTAAAAATTCGACGCTTTTTTCATATAATTGCTTTCACTATATTTATCAACCAGATCATCCATTTTAAAAAGGGTAAAGGTGCATAAATAAAAGTTTTTATTTAATCAAATATCATGTGAATTTTTTTATTTCCATCCTGGTCCTGTAGGAATTCTAAGGCAGTGGCATTCAATACATAATACTCTAATCACCAGTCTTTATTTCTTCACATATCCACATTTACCTAAAGAAGAAAATATTTTAGACATTATACTCCAATCACTGTGCAGTCATACTAATTAAATATTACATTGAAAATAGTATTCTCCTGTATTGGCCGAACCTTGTGACATATTATTGGTATTGTGACCAAATACATCACTAACAGCATGGGCACACACATGATGATAAAATGCATTTCATCTTTATCTATCTATCTATCTATCTATATATATATATATATATATATATATATATAAAGATGAAATGTGTGTTTGTTTGCACCCTAACTCCCCTGAGCCTATTGAGCCAATCTCAACCAAAATTTGCAAGTAAACACTATAAAGTATGGGGAATGTCCTAAGGGGGGTCAAAATTGAACTTAATCCTATTTCTATTTTGCAAATCCTGTTGGTTATTTACTCCCAGCCTATTGAGTCAATCTCAAACAATTTTGGCAGGTTGATGCTTCAGACAATGGTGATTATTCTAAAGGGATTCAAGGTCAAACAATGAAAGTTGCTGGATTGTTTCTTAAACAACTATGCTTTTCACATGGTCAATAAGATGTAGGGCGTTCAAGGGTGGGATCACCTCAAAATCTTTATCTGTTGGTACATGGAAATCAAACTGCAAATATTGGTTATGAAGAAGTTTTGCTTTAATTTTAAAATTTTGAGATAAAGTTTATGTTCCAGTTATTACTTTGAAATATATGATTGCTGTTAAACTTGCATTGTTTTAAATAAGTTTAAACATTCTTCATCAGTTGATGGGGATTTTAGCTGGTAAGTAATAACATAGGAAGAGAATATTTAATTACCTCTACTTATTACTGGATAGATTTTTAAGTTCTAATCTTGCTTTCATCAGAAGTTAATATTAATATTTCATAACAAATAAATCTGATAAGTAAGGAGAAAATCATTAATGTTTTATCAGAAGTACATTTTCCTGCCCCTTGGCTGATGATCTTCGATGAATGTTTAAGCGAATGGCATTGAATGGATGCACTATGAAAACACAATACCCTAACAATAAGCATATGACATTGTTAACATCAATTAGACCTACTTTATGCTACATTCCCATGAACCTATATGGAAGTCGTTTTTTCTAATGACCATTTAAAGTATTTTAATATACTAAGTTTTTGGTTCCATACTTAAGACTTCCTCATCATTCTCCGGTCTTTGCCTGAAGCTTATGCTTATTGAAGCCACTCTCAGAAGGGTTAATTAACTTTCTAATATTTAATACTAACCATTCAGTAGATTCAAGATACATCTTGATTTCAATATTTTTATTTGCTTACTCTCTATTAAAGACAACATAAAATACACTTGCCTTAAACTTTGATTGAGCTTGTGTATAAATACTTTTATTTTTCTTTGCTTAACTTCTGTGTAGTCTCTTTCATTGCTTCAAACTCAGTTGAGGTTAGGAGAACTTGGGTTTTGCTCCACAGAACATTTTCTGGCAAGCCTCCTGTTAATCCATAGCTCCTACTTGATTACTTGAAGGGAAATCAGGAAACCTTGGAATATCACTAATGCACTCTGTAATTAGTTTATCTCTCTGAAATAATGAAAGCAACACACATGTTGATAGAGAGCTCTTATTTTATTTCATACAAGATCATAATAATGAGTAAAGTTACTGTTATTGTGAAATGATCTCTTTTTATTAGTTTTTAAAATCAAAATACTTGCTTCTGACTTCCAAATCCTGATTCCTAGGTTCTATCTTCCACATTGTGTTATCATTTTGTATTTATTACTGGTGTAAACAATTATTTGAGGTAATTTATTATTGGTTGGTTTACTATCATTGGTCAAATGTTAACCATGTTTTAGCTGACAACTGTCAATGAAATTTTTAAAATTTGTCTAAGTTATAAATTGGAACATATTAAAGTTGTTTGAGGTCATGTGCTAAATCAGCCTGAGGTAGCATGTCTAATCAACTTACTTAACCACTTTTTCATAGGCTAGTTGTATTGTATCCTAAGAGGACTACTTAATCATGCCACATTGGAGAAGAGATACTTCCAGATTCTCATGATCCACTTTTTAGATTGGTTGGCTACATAGATTTTTTTTTTAAGAATGCACAATCTATTGGTAAATACCCATTTTATTGCTTTAGTAAAAATGGTTGTTCTTGGGATTCTGTTGTATGTATACTATCAAAATTGGCTCATCTGTTTATCATTCTAGTTCTACAGTTTATACTTCGAGCTCATGCAGTCATATTGTACAGTAGATAATGTCCTTACTGATAAAGACAATATGCAGCCAGATTATGCTATAATTATAAAACCCAAATACACGTACTAATAATGAAAAAGACACCAATGATCAAGTTTAAAGCAAATATTATACATGACAGCAACCACCGAAGCCTTATTTTATGGCGCTATGCAGAACTCGATAAATCGAAGTAAAACTAAAGTAAAAGAATTTAGAGTAGATAATTCAAAATGCTAATACCATAAAAACTCCGACTACTATCAGCAGGCAATACATACCCAGCATTGAACTGGAGTCCTTTTCCTTTGTTCCATATTTACTATTAAACATTTTCTTTACTGTCCATATCTATGATTAAAAAAATCGAAAAATCCAGCCAAAAACTGCGTCACATCATCAGACGCCACCAGTATAAATACATTATAGCAAAGCGAAATTATATATAAGACTTTTATGTACTAACGGAACTAAAATTAAATGAGCTATTCTTCATGGTGAATTATTTTGTCTCTTTCATTTATAAAGTAGTAATATATTTCATGTAAACAAATGTGATTAGTTTAGAGAAAAATGCTACTCGACAACTTCATAGCAATCTTTTTCAAACAAAACTTACCTATTCTTCACATATTAACTATTTTGCCTCCCCTTCCCTACCACACTCCCAGTGGTTTAGCGGCAACTCAGGAGGTTCACAACACTCAATACCGGGTTTTTGATAACACAGGTGGGCACAGCACAGACAGCTCATTGTTTTGGTTTGTAGTTAACAGACAGACAAAATTAACCATTTTAATAATTTAAAACTGAGGTAGCTCCGAAGAAAGAAATTGAATTGTGATGCTTTGTTTAAAAAACAGCTTAGAAGAAAACAAAATTCTACATTAGAATGTATTCGTCGTATAGTTAAGTATGTATGCAGGAATGAATTCTAGTCTGTATGTAGTATCAGCAAACGGTTTGAGGTTGTGCTGAGTACCATATTCCCTCCCACCACAACCACTAAATTATAGATATTAAATACTGCACTACAGTACATTTTTTACAATACTTACCATGCTGTTAAATTATAAAATAGCTTTAAAAATCACGGAGGGTTAGTTGGGAAGGGTAAACAACTCACACTGCAAAATATAGTGAGTATATATATATATATATTGTTATGTCTGTGTCCGTTTGTTAATTTCCCGTAAAAAATTCTTTCCGAGGAACTTCAACGATACAAGTCCTTTCTTAAATAAACTAATTTTATTCTTTCTCAATACAACTTTGCAATA
>NW_013667832.1:2919-8112 GCF_000517525.1 Limulus polyphemus | reverse complement strand
TTCACGCACTTTACTTACTACCGCGCTTGACTCAATTGTCCATCTCTGTCTGTCTGCAATTCTCTATGCCGTCACTTTATTTGCCGACTTATATAAATAAGAGCGTGCGTCTAGCAAACGTTCGAGCCTTCACGAACGTTCGAGATACTCATTACGTGTTACCAGTGTCACGTGACTTCCGCTGTCGTAACAATATATTGGCATAAAACTTTTTG
The DNA here is from genome assembly GCF_000517525.1 of Limulus polyphemus. Lineage (NCBI taxonomy): Eukaryota > Metazoa > Arthropoda > Merostomata > Xiphosura > Limulidae > Limulus > Limulus polyphemus. The sequence goes on along the minus strand of NW_013667832.1, from coordinate 7,897 downwards.
GAAATTCATTGCTTTGGGAAAATTACTGCTACTAACTCGTCACGATTTAACTGTAACAAATGCCTTAAATTGTCACAGATGTGACTGGTCTCTGACATTATAAAGTAGGAGTGACTTTCTTTGGTCAAAAAAAAAGTAAAAGTGAAAAGCAAAGTTACAATTTCTTGTGCTCCTACTTCCCCATCATATAACAACCAATACATAATTTTTAGTACACATCATCATTACCGAAGGACTCCATGGTTTCAATAGCAACCAACTAGCATCAATCTCAAACTTCATATGCTTTTTGAAAACCACACTAAAGTGAAACTTGTAGCTGCCACCCATTGAGCAGGTATTATACAAACACAAGCAATGACACAAAAAGAAAAACGTAATCAAAGATGGAAATGAGCAAAAATAGACTATTCTGCTATAAACATCCATTTGGATCACATTTTATGTCGTCAACTTCAAAATAAGCTCATAAAAACACAATTTTGTGTAGTGGGCACTTTCATTGTCATAACTGGTAATCAGCCGGATTCTCATATTTCTTCAGCGCTGCCATCTAGGAGGCATAAAAAACACTACATTAGATAAACACGAACAAAATGACACACATTTCATCTGATTTATAAAGACTAAGTTAATTTTTTGTGCTGTATTAGAGTGCAATCTGCTGACTGCACCTCAGGAAGAATGGTATGCACTATCCAAATCATCAAGTGTGATCTCCCAGAGTGGCATAACACAAAGTAGCGCTGAGTTACGCGAAATATTATTAGGTTTGCCCAGGAAGATTTTACAGGGAAATGTGTACCAAAATTTGCCACAAAACGTAGTACGAGTTCTAAAAAAGCAAGGATTGCAAAGTCCTTCCAGCTTATTTTTCAAAATCTGCAGTAACTATTAACAGTTGAATCTAACTGTAACCTTCCCTATGATTTTTACCCAACAGTCTATGTTGTCTTAGCTTTGTATCTAGTGTGTTTTGCACAATCTGGTCTCAACTAAACATATCAGGCAATTATAAAATGTCAGGCCAACGTTTTAGTTTCAAATATCGCCCAACAGCTTGGAAAATAACGGACAACTCCCCTTTCAGTTGTTGATTTATCAGTTAACTGTCTTAAATGCAGAATAATCAAGTGGTGGTCCTGTGGAGACTGTGGTATCTCTATTCTTGGTGGAAAGCCATAAATCAGATCCAGTGAGCTGTACTTCTCATCCGAACATCATGATATTTGGAGAACAGCCAGTTGACTGTTACTCAGTTGTGAAATATACCACCATGACATACAGTAAGCGCTCATCCTAATCACCATGATCAGGGTTAACAAACTTAGCAAGCATAAGTTTCATAGTATATGCTATCCCTTTAGCCAAACCATCAGATTGAGGATGACAAGAAGTATACATCTCCACCATGCCAATAGTTAGGGCAGCTCTTGTACCTTCAAAGGATGCTACCTCAGTGAGGGGCCACCAGGCAATAGAGGAAGGGTGGATGATGCCATCAAAGACAAGGACATCATAGTTACTTAAATTATCACCAGAGGAACATGTATTAGGCCAACTTTGCTAGGCCATCATGACAGGGGACCATGACACCAGGGTGCATTTTCATGGAGGCATTGCTAAGACGCCATGACGTCATAGTTCCATTGAACAGCATAACATGTCTTAACATGACTATAATTAATTGGTCAAAGTCACTATTTTATTACATAATTACATTTCCTGATCATTTACACCATCCTAAAAGGATATCTTAATTAAAACTTACTGTTTGATGTCTCAAGATTACCATATTTAATACAATAGGTTTTAATCAGTTCATTAAATTTCCTGACCCTGTAAATCATTCTAAAAGGACGCTTAACATAAATTTATTTGTTCCATACATTCTTTTACTATTTTTATGTCCTAAAAAGGACAACATTATGCAATAGTTAAACTTTCACTTTTATTAATCTGATTTTATGCTACAGCTTGACAAAATATTGCATTTTACACATGATGCTTTATAGTTTTATCTTACATGAATTTTACAAAGGCACACACACTATACTTCCACATATGATCAATGTTTAAATTTAATTATGTTAAAACCATTATTTTAATGACTCCCCATAGGATTTTAACAAATATGCTGTGACAGTGTTACTAAAATTCAACATGTGATTATGTCATCATTGTCTAGATTTAATGATGTTAAAACCATTATTTTGCATATTTTAACATCTCTACTAATTCAATTTGCAACAAAATAATAAATGAATGACATACTGTTTATCAACTCATTTTCTATAGAAGACTAAAATTGCATAAATCTTTCAAACTGTCTTACCCCATTGGGAATTGATCAATGTCAAACACACCTCCAAACTGCTTTGAGTACACAAATTTTGTGAAAGTATGGAATACATTTCTAAACTGTTCTTAGTTTCTCTCATACCTTATTCTGTAGAACACTTACTGTTTCGCTTTCACAAGTAAAACATACGTATTGTTGCGTCATCGAGGTCACGTGACTAGTATCACGCCACGTCCTTCTAGAAATATCTTGTTCCTTCATGAATGCTCTAGCGTTTGTTATAGAGTGACTGTTGAAATTAAGTGTATCATAAAGTTGTACTCGGAAAGAATAAACCAGTTTTATTTAAGAAAGGACTTGTGTTGCTAAAGTTTCATCGGAACGAATTTAACGGAAAATTAACTAACAAACGGAGACGTAACAAATTGATGTCAGAAGTGGGATGGGACCCAACTTTGCTGAGTGGACTTCAGGGCTCTTAACAGCATAACCGAAAAAGACACATACCCACTGCCAAGAATTGGTGATACTCTTGATGCCCTAAGTGGAGCCAGGTGGTTTTCAACTCTGGACTTAAAGTCAGGTTTCCATCAAGTAAAAATGGCTGAAGCAAATAGACCTAAGACAGCATTTAGTTATGTGCAAGGTCTCTGGCGATACAGAGTGATGCCTTTCGGGCTCAGTAATACTCCAGTAACATTTGAGAGGCTGATGGAACGAGTATTGGAAGGCCTGCAATGGAGGATAGCTCTAGTGTACCTGGACGATGTCATTGTATTTGCAACAACGTTTGATGAGGAAATGTTCCGGCTAGAGGAAGTATTCAAACGTTTGAAAGCAGCAAACCTCAAACTCCATCCCAAGAAATGTCACTTGTTCCAGAAAGAGGTGCTTTACTTAAGCCACATTGTAAGTGAGCATGGTGTGCAAACTGATCCTGATAAGGTGAAAGCAGTGTGTGACTGGCCAAGACCAGACAATGTGGGAGAGTTAAGAAGTTTCTTGGGACTCTGTACCTATTACCGGAAGTTTGTGAAGGACTTTGCAACTATAGCTGCTCCACTACATGATTTGACTAAAAAAAAGGCCAGAAGTTTGAATGGATAGTTTCTTGCCAGCATTCTTTCAAGACGTTGAAGGAAAAATTGGCCTCAGCTCCACTTTTAAAGCTTCCAGACCCCTCATTGCCGTACATACTAGATTGTGATGCTAGTTATGTCGGAATTGGAGGAGTATTGTCTCAGAAAGTGAGCGAAAACGAACATGTGGTGGCCTGCTTCAGTAGGGTTTGAGTAGACCAGAGATGAACTACTGTGTAACACGGAGGGAACTCCTTGCTATAATAAAGATTCTGACATATTTCCACCCTTACCTCTATGGTGCAAGGTTTACCATCAGAACAGACCATGCAGCGTTACACTGGTTAAGATCATTAAAGAACCCAGAGGGACAACTAGCACGCTAGATCGGAAAAATAGACCAGTATAATTATGATATTGAATATAGAGAGGGAAAATCCCATGGTAATGCTGAAAGAATGAGCCGAAGACCCTGCAAAAATGACTGCAGACATTGCTGCGAAAGAGTGGTTGAACTAACCAGGTGTCATCAAGCTGAAGTCAAAGTGACTGAAGGAGTTTATGACGGTGATATGGAACCAGGCATAGATATTAAAACAGAACAGGAGAAAGATCAAGATTTGAAGCCAATAATTGATTTCCTACAGATAAGTGTTTTGAGCCCTGCTTGTGAGAAGGTGTCCAGCTTAAGCCCTGTGACAAAGAACTATTGGTCACAATGGGACCAGTTGAAACTTGAAGATGGTAGTCTTGTCCGGAGATGGGAGACTGCAGATGGGAAAGTGACGACCTGGCAAACAGTTATACCGAGGAAGTTACGAGAAGTTGTGTTGCGTCAATCCCATGATAGTTTAACAGGAAAACATCTTAGAGTTAAGAAGACATTGAGCCACCTGCAGCAGAGATTTTACTGGATAGGTATGAGGCATGATGTGGAAGGATAGTGCCGGACCTGCATAACATGTTGTGCTAAAAGGGAACCCAAGCATAAGGGACGTGCTGCAATGAAGTTAAATCAAGTTGGTGCACCAATGGAAAGAGTAGCCATTGATATTGCTGGTCCTTTGCCCCAAACTCGTGATGGAAACAAGAACATTTGTGTGGTGATGGATTATTTCATCAAGTGGCCTGAGGCATATGCAATACCAAATCAGGAAGCTACGACTGTAGCTTCGGCTATTAGTGATTTCTGCTTCAGGTTTGGTATGCCATACCGACTGCATTCAGATCAAGGCCGTAACTTTGAATCAGCTGTATTCCACGAATGCTGCACGTTGTTTGGCATACGAAAGATCAGGACAATGCTATTTCACCCACAGTCTGATGGGATGGTAGAAAAGTACAATTGGACACTGTGACAGGAATTGGCAAAGTTTTGTAATAGCCGCCAAGATGACTGGGATGTCTTACTTCCTCCACTGTTATAGAACAGAGTATGAAGCCATTGGATACACTCCAGCAAAGTTGATGTTTGGTCGGGAACTTCGGTTGCCAGTGGACCTCATAACAGGACGCCCACCTTACGAAGAGTTGCCTGAAAAAGTGACAGAGTTCGTGAAAGTGTTATCTGAAAGAATGTATGATATTCACCATCAAG
>NW_013667832.1:0-1999 GCF_000517525.1 Limulus polyphemus | reverse complement strand
TGGTGAAGTTGAACCACATATAGATACCAAAGCAGAACAGGAGAAAGACCAAGATTTGAAGCCAATGATTGATTTTCTAAGAGCAAGTGTTTTGTGCCCTGCTTGGGAGAATGCGTTTAGTCTAAGCCCTGTGACAAAGAACTATTGGGCACAATGGGACCAGTTGAAACTTGGAGATGGTATTCTTCTCCGGAGATGGGAAACTGCAGATGGGAAAGTGACGACCTGGCAAACGGTTATACCGAGAAAGTTACGGGAAGTTGTGCTGCGTTAATCCCATGATACTGTAACAGGAAGACATCTCGGAGTTAAGAAAACATTGAGTCACCTACGACAAAGATTTTACTGGATAGGTATGAGACAAGATATAGAAGAATGGTGCAGGACATGTTACGCTAAAAGGGGATCCAAGCATAAGGGACATGCTCTAATGAAGTTATATCAAGTTGATGCACCAATGTAAAGAGTAGCCGTCGACATTGCCGGTCCTCTGCCCCAAACTCGTGCTGGAAACAAATATATTTGTGTGGTGATGGATTATTTCACCAAGTGGCCTGAGGCATATGCAATACCAAATCAGGAAGCTACAACTGTAGCTTCGGCTATTAGTGATTTTTTCTTCATATTTGGTATGCCATACGAACTGCATTCAGATCAAGGCCGTAACTTCGAATCAGCTGTGTTCCAAGAATGCTGCAAGCTGTTTGGCATCCGAAAGACCAAGACAACGCCACTGCACCCACAGTCTGATGGGATGATAGAAAAGTACAATTAGACAGGAATTGGCAAAGTTTTGTAATAGCCGCCAAGATGACTGGGATGTCTTACTCCCTCCACTGTTGATGGTCTATAGGACAGCAGAGCATGAATCCACTGGATACACTCCACCAAAGCTGATGTTTGGTCGGGTACTTCGGTTGCCAGTGGATCTCTTAACCCGATGTCTACCGGTATTAACTTTCTTAGTAGGCAATGCAAGTGAATTGAAAAAAATGATAGAGAACTTATCTTTTAATAGATTTCTGATTTTATTTTTATAAATAGTTGCATAACATTCGGTTATTTGTACAAAATTGTATTCTTTAATGAAGTTTAAAGAGAAATTTAATGAAAAAATTCCTAAAATACGTTTTACACTGTAAATAAGCGCCCTCTAAGAAGAAATGTTTTTTATTTTTTATTTTTAAGATATTTCCTTTCACTTCAGCACTGGTCCTGTCATCTATGATTGGTATCTAAACCTTTTTCTAGTCTGTTTTCTTTATAAAACTGCGTCTGGATGTGTTAAACCTCAGTTGTAAAACTTTTAGCCAATCCTAGTAGAAAGCGTCAATTTCAGTACCAATTATTCCAATTGCTGTATTTCCCATTTGTCAAATCATAGGATGATAAGGAAAGCACGTGATGAAACGTTGTTTTCTGGATTTTACAATATGAATGTGGGTGGTGCTTATTATAGTAACTGCCATTTTATGTATAGGTTGTATTTAGTACTGGCCAATAGGGCTTTTCTATAAGCGTTAGAAAAGTTGCTTCTGGAAAAAACTGCATGGGATGTACGTGACTTTTATTATTTTTTATATAGTAGCTTAAGTCATGCTGCATTGTATATCTATTTATATTAATCATTATATTGAAAAATTAACTTAAAATAGATATATTTTTTAGGAAAGAAGTTGATCCACAATTTATAGGGTTAAAAGCTATCGAGTGGCGAGTGCAAGGTCTTTACATGAAGTAGGCTTAGGACTTTGAACTGTAAGAGTTTGTGATTTTTTTATATACTTTTGTATTTAAATTCGCAGTTTTAAGTTAAATAATTTTGTTCATAATAAAAATATGATTTAGTATTTATAAGGAAAACTTTGTGTCATTTGTACGTACTAGTAGTACCACTTTGATAGCTTTTGGGTTATCGTAAGAATTTTGTAATTTCTGTCTTACTGTTAAGTCTCCGTTTGTTAATTAACTTTCCGTAACTTCGTTCCGACGAAACTTT
>NW_013667831.1:192619-196301 GCF_000517525.1 Limulus polyphemus | reverse complement strand
CATCGGAACGAAGTTACGGAAAGTTAATTAACAAACGGAGACGTAACAATATAAAAGCCAGTGTCTGTCTTTTCGTAACGCTATATTCCAACAATGATTTTTATGTTATATCGCTTAGCAACATAAGTGTGAGTTTTTAACTATTATGGGGTGCTATAGAGTGTTTTCTTAAACCATTATGAGATGTTATAGTTTGTTTTATTTTTTAAAGAATGGCCTGATATTGTTTTTAGTCTATGTACTGAAAATGTAAAATTAAATGTCTATATAGCGAAACTGAAAAAACAAGGCAGCTGAACTGAAAAGAATATTTGTTGATTTCTTAATTTCGTGTCTGCGTTGAACAACAAAGCTTTACCTTTTCATTTCGGTGATATAACGGCAAAATAGTTTAATTCAAAAATGATTAGATTTAAAGTAAAATTTATATTTTTTTCTTTCCTGAAAAATTCTATGCACTAAGGTCTAGGTTAGGTGATTCCACACTACGTCTTAACTTTAGGCTTCTTTTTTGAAAAAAAAAGTAGTACCTTACGTTCACTTATCGCATCAATTAACATTTTGTTATTTATATTTTTGTAGTTGTTTGATGAAGGCTTCTTTGATCTTGAGTTGTTGACAAACGCGATGTAAAAATTACCAAGGATTTCAATGAAATAGTATTATTTCAGTAAAGAAAATTGCATTGCGTTTGTTTTTAACCAAAAGAGACTGATATAATGTAGTGTTGGCAAAAATGTTTGGGTTTCTATGCAGTGGGTGCATCCAGCGGAAAAAGAAAACCGCGACTGCTTAGCGATGCTGAGCGCTCTATTGTGATGAATGCACCTATTTCATCTCAAACCAAACACTTTTGCCAACAGTGCACTGCAGTCAGTCTCCTTTGCCTAAAATCAAACACAATGTAATTTTCCTTATTGAAATAACATTTGTAATGAAAAAAAGGCGGTTGTAAACTGCCCACTAACCAATCATATTATGTATACTCTATGATCAAAGGCATTAGGTTGACTGTACATTTTTATTTATTCATTACTATTTTTATGAAATTACCATTGAAATCTTTCAACGAACATCTGTTAGTTTCCTATAGACGGGAACCCACTCAATCGCGTGACTGAATAAAAGATTCTTGGAGTAACAGAGAATAACTAATTCAATCTAATTGGATAGTGCTGTGTAATTACTCGTAGTAAAGCTAATATAACTCTTTTGCTATTATTCTGGTTATTTTTAACCGGATCTGGCAGGAGCATGTTTTTCCTGATGTTTGGTGGAAGGCTATTGTCCCCCTTTCTCTAAACCTGGGAAGGATACCAAGATTTCTTCTAATTATCGACCCATTGCTTTGACTAGCTGTCTTTATAAGGTCTTAGAGAGGATGGTTAATGTTCGTCTTGTTTAGTTCCTCGAATCAATCACACTCCTCTTGCCCACCCAGTGTGGGTTCCATTGACAGCGCTCCACCATGGACCATCTGGTTTGACTTGAAACGTCGATCAGGGAAGCCTTCCAAAAAAGAGAACATCTTTGATCTTAAGAAGGTTATGACACTATGTGGAGGTATGGCATTTTGCAGGACCTCCACTCCTATGGGTTGTGTGGCCATTTACCCATTTTTATTCAGAACTTTTTACTGAACAGGCGATTCCAAGTCCATGTGGGTTCGACTCTTTCCCGTCCCTTTCCACAGGAACTTGGAGTCCCTCAGGGCTGTGTCTTGAGTGTCACACCTTTTAGTGTCAAAAGTAATGCTATCGCTACACATCTTCCTCCAACTGTTGCAAATGGGCTCTATATCGACGACTTCCACATCTCATGTCGGTCGTCGAACATGAGGTATATTGAGCAGCAGCTTCAGACTGCCCTCAATCACTTGTTGACATGGACCACTGCAAACGGTTTTACATTTTCTTTTTTCAAAACTGTTTGCATGCATTTTTGCCACCAACAGGGTCTCCACCCCCAATCGCGAGCTCCGTCTCAGTGTTGTTGTTATTCGTGTGGTCTCTAAAGCAAAGTTCTTGGAGCTTATCTTTGACTATCAGCTTACTTTCATTCCACACATCAAGCAGCTGTGTGTCAAGTGTACAAGGGCTTTGAACATCCTCTTTGTCTTCTCTCCCACTGCTTGGGGAACAGATTGATGTTCTATGCTCAGAATCTATCGTGCCCTGAATCGATCAAAACTGGACTATGGATCTTTGGTCTTTGGTTCTGCCAGGATCTCGGCCTTGAAGATGCTGAACCCCGTTCACCATCTGGGGCTTTGGCTCTGCCTCAGGGCTTTTCACTCTTATCCAGTCCAGAGTTTGTACAATGAGTCTGACAAACCTCCTCTTCACCTCTGTCGTTTGCAACTTTCTCTACAATATGCTACCAAGCTTCGATCCTTATCACAGAATCCCACTTGGGATTGTGTTTTTCTTCCTTGGTGGGCCATGCTCTTTCAGAACAGGTGGTCTGCAATTCCTTCCTTTGGCCTTTGTATCCAGGCACAACTGGCTGAATTGGGTCTGGCATTGGATGACATTGCTGTCCCCAGTAATCCCATCTCTGTCTGTGATCTTTCCTTGAGTCATCAGAGGAAGGCAGATACTCCCGATTGAAAGTACCATCTTCTTTTTGCTGAACATCTTTCGAGCCATTCTTCTCTTCCTATTTATATAGATGGTTCGAAATTGGATGACTCTGTAGGCTCTGCCATGGTATGCTATGGCTCGGTAGTTGCTCGCAGGATCCCCTCTACAGTTTCTGTGTTCACTGCCGAGTTGTATGTTATTTCTCTTGCCTTGGATCATGTAGAAGCTATGCAGTACAGTGATTGTACTATTTACATTGATTCTCTTAGCTCTCTACTGGCCTTGGAATCGCTTAACGCTAGTTCTCACCCTGTTCTCGTCGATATTCAACAACGACTGGCCCATTTTTCTCTATCTTCCGTTTCTATCCAGTTTTTCTGGATACCTAGCCACGTCGGTATTCGCGGGAACGAGCTCGCTGACAATGCAGCTAAGTACGTTTGCTCTGGCGCCATCACGGCCGTGCCTGTTCCATACATGGACTACACTCCTGTATTCAAGGTACGGCTTCGCGCCAGTTGGCAGTCGACTTGGGGTGAGCAACGTCATAATAAGCTTTTCCAGATCAAACCTTCTGTTACTCGTTAGCCATCTTGTTTCCGTAAGGATCGGAAGGAGGAAGTTGTCCTGACAAGGCTACGCATTGGTCACAGTTTTTTAACTTATCGTTTTCTTTTATCTGATATTGACCCACCAATGTGTAGGCTTTGTGACACTCAGGTCACAATAGCCCACATTTTACTGTCGTGCCGTCATTACAACCATGAGCAGCTGTACATTTTAGACACACGTTCTGTAAGGGTTTACCCCTGTCGTTGAACAGTGTCGTTGCCGATAGTGACACTGTCCTATTTGATTGTATATTCAATTTTTTAAGAACAATTGGTCTTTTTAATTTCATTTAATTCTTTTATCTGTTCTTTGAACATATTTTGGTTTCAACTCACTTTATTTTTACATTTTACGACAATTCACTTTACTGTTTTTACCGGTTGTTTGGTGCAGAAAGCCTAGTTGCTTTGCGCCAAAAACACCAAACAACCAGCCATGGTGTATTTATAAACAATGATTTCTAGTCAAAAGTAACATATATCTATATA
>NW_013667831.1:166608-192004 GCF_000517525.1 Limulus polyphemus | reverse complement strand
CAACCTACAATTAGGGGTCAAGTTTGGTCTAAATTTTAGCCATATTTGCAAAGTTATTCAACAAAAATCGCTTAAATCTGACTAAAATGTTTACGCACGCTTACGCAAAAAGTCACGTGAGCTATCGGTCTGAAATTTGTACTACAGCTTCACCTAAGAGTAAACGTGGGCCGTTTTTAGTTTTTTATCATTGGTATTAATGACGGTTGGTTTAGAGAGCAAAATTATAGGGTTGTTACGTCTCTGTTCGTTTGTTAATTTTCCGTATAAATTCTTTCCGAGAAACTTCAGCGATACAAGTCCTTTCTTAAATAAAACTAGTTTATTCTTTCTCGTTACAAACTTTGTAATACACTTAATTTCCACAGTCAATTTAACTTAAACAAATGCTATAATTCACAATGATTCACGCGCTTTACTTACGGTGCCTACCACCCGCTTGACTCAACTATCCGTGTCTGTATCTTCAATCTCTGTATCTGCGATTCCAATTCCGATTAATTGTCTCGCTTTATCTGGCGCGCTTATATACAGGAATAGAGGACGTCTAGCAAATACTGGATTATTCGTGATGTTCCCCGATCCTTCTAGAAACTCATCACGTGACGCTGGTAATACATCATAACTTTCTAGAAGGATCATGACTTTTCCTGGCAACTCTAGTTTTTTCTAGGCGCCCTCTATTTTAGTATATAAGCCCGTCAAATAAAGCAGAGATATAATTGCAGATAGACAGATATAGAGACAGATAATTGAGTCAAGCGAGCGGTAGTGACCGTAACTAAAGTGTGTGAATCGTAGTGAATTGTAGCGTGTGTTAAGTTAAAGTGACTGTAGAAATTAAGTGTATTACAAAGTTTGTAACGAGAAAGAATAAACTAGTTTTAATCAAGAACAGACTTGTATCGCTAAGTCACTCGGAAAGAATTTTTACCGGAAATTATCAAGCAAGCAGATAACAATATGATTATGGAAATTAAAATTCTATCTTATTTTCTCTTTGGCAAAGAAAGTGAAGAGGCTATATTCTTGAAGTTTAAAAAAATATTCAGGGTATCGCTAAAATAAAGACTTCTAATTTATCTGCGATATAATGAAGTGTATTCTGAAGAAAATAAGTCGAGACTCGAGAGTACAAGTTTAAGCTCAGAAAAAGCCCGGCTAGGCTCTAGCTAAATCAGATTTATTTTTCTAAAAAGTGATTGATGGAATGTCATTGACGTCAGTAGTGGTTGAAGCTGGTACATGATATTATGAGCAGAACTGAATTTCCTAGAATACATTTGTTGTTATTGTTTGTTTTTGAGCAAAGCCACATTGAGCTCTTTGCTGTGTCCACCGCGGGGAATCGAACCATGGATTTTAGCGTTGTAAGTCCATAAACTTTTAGCTAACTCACCTATAGACATCTGAAAACTAAATGGTGTAGTTGAGTTTTTACTTTTATCATAAGTAGGTATTCAAGGGCAGCCTTGAAGGGTCAAATGGTCCGCTGTTACTTACATTTTATGTATATGTGTGTGTGTTTTAGAACAAAGCCGCAATGGGCTATCTGCTGTGCGCGGGGAATCGAACCCAAGATCTTGGCGTTGTAAGTCCATAGATTCACCACTGTCCCATCTGGGAACATTTTATGAACTAGAAAATTATTTTCAGTAGCACCTACAAATAGGACATGAATATGATTAGGAATTAAACTATTATACTTACGAAAAAATGTGCTGGTGTTGTTACAAGTTGTTTGATGTAATTGATATACTTATCGGATTAAAGATAATAAAGAATAAATTGACAAGTCTAAATGAAAACTTTTTATATTTTGAGTTTTTGCAATGTTTCAGTCAGATGAACTTCGTCAGGCAGTAGAGACCGTGTTACAATATATTTCTGTTCAGTACTTTTCAAATGAAAAATAAAATAATATTAAGTACATAATGAACATGTAACATGGAAATTGGAATTTTGATAAGCTCTAAGTTTCAATTTTCACAACCACATTTTGGGCCATATTGATTTTTGAGTATCCCATTTTCTTTCTTCATAAATGGACAAGAGTAAAGAAATCTCATATTACGCTTTTGAACTAGCATTTATATATGTTAAAAACTTTAAATAAAATCAGAATTAATGTTTAGTGAGGAACCTACTAAACGGAATAATTAATTCAACATTTAGAATGTTACTCTTACCTGATGTTGACTCGATACTATGAGTTGAAAGGTTGTAAATATGAAAATCAAAACTTGCCCACAGTGAAAGTTGCTCTTATTGTATTTTTGAATAAAAGTAAAAATTAATATTTCTGTGTTTGATTTTATGAATTGCCTAGGTGTTGCATTAATAGAGGAAGGAAACATTTTACTTGCCATAATATATATTTTTGAAGAGAATAGGATTGTGTTTAAAACCTTCCATCACTGGTCACGTGAACTAAATGGCCTTGCAATTGATTGCAGCTTCAATGGCCCCAGATCCAATAATGTAAAGTGGGAGAGTCCATATTTGATAGGGTAAAAGAAGCTTTTCGTTTTGTGTAATATCGAAACTTGTATGTTAAAACTGTTAATTTGGGCAGTTTTTGTTAATTGTAATTAGAATTGTTAATGAAGCTTTGTACCAATTGGTAGGTTTTTGCAAGGTAGACACATTATTTGTACAGTTATCCTGTGTTATTAATGTTATCCCAGTTTAAAGATTGATAAGTGTTACTAATAGTAATACTAGTAGTAAGTGTTACTGTGAGCATAACTAAAGCTGGCTTAGATCGTGCTTAGAATTATTTTAGGCTTAGCTTGAGGGTGAGAATGAGATGGAGCGTGAAACAGAGTTGGAAGTATACTGTGACAATTGCAGCACATTGCAAAAAAAATAAAAAAACAAGTACTAACATTTTAAGTCCATGTTTTCTTGAAGTAAATTACATAAAAGAGGTTTTATTTGGAAAGGTCAGACATATTTTCAGTTGACTCGGTAGTTTCACTTCTTCAGTAAAATGAGTAATGGAAACCAGTTCTTAACACTTTATAAAAGTTTATTCTTTCCCCAACCTGTATTTTTGATATTTTTTGGCTATTCTTTTATGTGGTACCTTACCAAAAGCTTTTTGAAACTTTTAAGTACACTAAATCCACACCTTTTCCCTCATTCAAATAACTAAGCTAAACAAGTAATGTCCATGATAACAGATTATTATTAATACAATTAATAGATTAGTAACTAAATAAGGTAAGATCAGGACCTGGGAGAGGGGGGTACACCTGGTGTAAATCACTGGGGCCTGGGCTCAAGCAAATATTTTCCATATATACCATACCAAAAAGTCCTTCTTCTCTCCATCTCAAAAAAAGTAGTATTTATATGCTGATGTTGCATTTTGAGGAGTCTTATATATGTATATGATTGAGGGAAAAGGGGGGGGGGGTAAGGAGAGGATGAGGTTCCCAGAATTAGGGAAAGCACCAGGACCCAGGATTTCTCCCAGGCTCCAAGTAAGATTTCCCTTTGGTAAATCAATGCTGATTTTAATTTATAATATCACATTTCATTGAAATATTTTTAGAGCTTCTTATATTAAACTCTTGGATTTTTCCAGCCCTAAAAGTAAGACTAAATGGCTTATAATTTCTAGGGTATAAGCAACTCTCTGATCCTCTAGTATCTACCCACCAGCTATTGATCTGCTAAAAATCAAAAAGGGATATTAAAAAGCCAGATTAAGACACCTAGAAACTGATGCTCACAGAATTGCTAATATTACATCACCCTCTCCCCCTCAACCCAATAATATGGGCCATCCTCAGTATAGATAAAATAAATTACTAATTTGTCCTACATAATTAGGATGAGTTCAGTGTCTTCCATTCCATATCTCAGTTACTCAGGGGCACAATTTCATGTCTCAACCAATATGGTAAGTCATTAGGCTGAATAACACACTATAATGCACATATAAAACATTACCATAGAGATATATATAGTGATGCTCTTCAGTTTCAACCAGAATGTTTCTAGGTACACCTGTTAGTCCAAAACAGACAAATTAAAAGACCCACTACAACAAGTTTACTGTATAGTTACTATTTTCATATTATAAAACTATTGGCTTCCACACCACTCTGATGATCTGAATGAAAATATAAACTCTTAAATATTTTGATCCATTTTCTCTTAATTGGCCAAAGAAATACCATGACTGAAGTAAGGTAACATATATTAGTTACAAGAAAAACTATGGTAAGACTACATTTCCTGGAATACTTTTTAAATGAAAATATATCTTGCACAATTTTTCTGTAATTACAAGCTCTAACATATATAATGGAGCTAATTTACTAGTAGTAAACTGTATACTGCCTCTTGATCTCAGGTGGCTTTTAACCTTTGTCATATCATTCAGTTTTAGAGATTGATCCCTATCTTGTTTACCATGTCCCAACTTCTGTTTTTCATTGGCCTTTCTCAACATAGTTTTTATAAAAGTATAATATTCTTGCATGTTTGCTACCAAGTTCTTTCTATACTGCTCTATAGTACCAACATTATTAAGTAAAATCCAAACATCCAATGGAGAAATGGAAATTTAATATCTCTCTCAAACAATTAGCCAGAACTTGAAAACTGCACATTCAAATTTAAAAAAAAAAAGTGAAATACTGGAGGAGGAGGCCTGGTTGCATGTTACCTGTAGAAACATTTAAATTTTATATGTTCTGAGATGCAATCTTGTACATTTTTAATAAAGAGTTAATGGAAATTTAACAGCTCTTACATCCATTTATTCTTATTTTTAGTAATTTGTCTTAATTAATAAAGAGATAAATTGATTTAATGAGATTGGTAAATAATAGTCTTAGGATTAAAGTGTTAAATTGGGGCTTGATGGTGTATTATAAGCATTAGATTAAGTTTAGTGAGTTTAACTGTAATGGTGTAAACAAAATGCTACTACAGGATCAAACAAAAACAGCATATTAAATGTAACTATGGAAATAAAAAATAGTTCAAACAACTAGAATACAAATTTTATCACTTATGAAAACAATTAGTAGACCTGTGCTTGGTCGGGACTAGGTACAAATGTTAATAAGCAGCACGACATAAATCTCAATGTGATTCATTTCAATAAATATCAAAGGAATTAGGAATAAGAACCATAAAAATAAAATAAAAACTAATTCACCAGAGAATAACGCAATGTTTCAGAATGAAACCACTTCTTAATATCAAGAACACATATTTGAACAATAATACTTTTTAAGTGTATCTCTTGAACTAACTTGTTTTCAAGATCAAAGAAGGCTTTTTATTTAGTGACTAGCTATTACCATAAAGCTACATAATCTTTCACAACATTAATATCAGTATGTTGCCACTAACAGAAGGTTGTTAGTTTCTTAATACACATATATACTCAAAATCAGTGTGCTCTAGGTAGAAGGTAAGTTAGTACTTTAATTTAACGGAAAATTCATAGTTGAACTAAATGATAGAAGGAATAATACGTGACTGATAAACAAAATCATAAAATAAAAGTAGAATTTACTATCTAGCAACACAAATTTAGCCACTGTTTAGTTTATTGGTAAATTGTAAAACAGGTTGAATATATTGTATTACTACATAAATATCATCTAAAGACTAGGTATTTGTCACTTCTTATTTTAAAGATGAACTTTATACAGTAAGAAGGTTGTGATGACACAGTATAATATATTTAACTTTAATGTTAGCCTTAAATGTTGTCAGTAGGCTATTTATATTTAGTGTTATATATTTCCAGGCTATAATTGTTAAAATTAGTGTAGGTATTAAGCACTTGTGATTTGTAAGGTATATATGCAAGGAGTAAGTTTTATTTTGGAATCCTGGAATTGGCAATCATTTTTAAGGAAGCTAGTAGTGAAGATGAGCAATCTGTGTACAGAGTGTGCAGGCTTGAAGATAAAATGGAAGCTATCTTAAGCAAAGAGAATGGTAAATTGTGAGAAGATTGTGGGAGATTTCAAAAGGAACTTAAGTTTTTGCATATGAAGGATACGGCATCTGATAATGACTTTCAGGAAGTTAGAAACAATACTAATCTGGCTAGAAATAGTGAATTTAATTGTAATGAGCAGTTTCTAATAAGTAACAGATTTCAGCCTTTAGCTTGTGCAGATGAGGAATAGGGGAGGGAAAAATAAAAGGGATAGATGGGGATGGAGATTGAAAAACATGAAGATAATTTTATATGATATTATAGGATAATGCGTGGAGTAAATATGGAGAAAAGAATTAGATTATGTTATTCATGGGCAGGGGTGGAGAATATAACTGACAGAACAATTGATATAGTAAAAGGTGCAAACAGTAATGCAAGCTTTGTTGCCTAAATAGGAGCCAATAATGTAGGGAAGGGTAGGTCAGAGAAGCTAATTTTTAAATACAAGGGATTCTAAAAAAGCATTTAAATAATAGGGCCGTAATAACATAATTCTGTTGGGGTTACTACTGAGCTTTGATTGTGGGGATTAAATTATAAGTAGGACACCAGGGTATAATTTTAGGCTTAGTAAAATGTATGAACAAGTAGATTGGCTTGATGAATTTGTGGGATCAGTTCAATAGGTAAAGAGAATTTTTTGGAATGGATGATTTACGTTTACATTAGGTAAGGTCTGGCTTGTGGGCAAGGGCTATTAATACAACTGTGAGGGCAGCTTTAAACTAGAACTAGGCAGTATTCAGGGCCAGAATAATGATGGAAAAATAAGATGTAGAGAAAATTATAGTGTAGAAACAAATTACAGAAGTAGGTTTAATGGTGGGTTAAACTATTACTACTGTAATGCCAAAAGTATAAAAAATATAATGGATTACCTTAAAGCACTAGTTGGAACTGAAGATTTTGATGTAAAGGGAATAACTGAAACCTAGTTAAGTTTATTTAATTTTGATGATAGGAGTTGCTTTTAAATATGGGGTTATAGGTTATTTAATAGGGATAGAGTACTAAAACGAGGGGGAAGGACTGGTTTTGTATATAGAATGTATGTTACATCCTGTTCAAGTTTAAGATAACAAAGCTAATAGCAGTGAGGTTAAATCTGTTATGGTTTCTGTTAGAGGTTATTAGGGGAGAAGGCTTTTAGTTGGAATTTGTTACAGACCACAAGATGAAACTGATAAAATTAATGAGAAAATCAACATTGAGGTAAAGAACCTAGCTGTTAATGAGGTCATAATTATAGGGATTCTAATTTCAGGTATATATATTGGAAAATGTTAGATTCAAGTTATGAGGAAGTAGGTCTTTAGAAATTGTTCAGGATGGTTTTCTTCACCAATTGGTTAGGGAACCTGCTAGGAACAGTGCTATTTTAGATTTATCATCCTAATATAGAAATGATTGATAAGGTGGAGATTGGGGAACATCTGGGTGAAATGATCATTGGTCAATTAGCTTTAATGTTTTGCTGCATATCAAGATAAGGAATAAGGATATTTTGATTCTAGATTTCAAAAAAAACAATTGAAGGGATGAAACAAGAATTATCTGTTGTGAAATGGACAACTGAATTAATTGGAGATACTGAACAAATATGGAAAACTTTAAAAAAATTTTAAATATTCAGAAGAAGGGAGACTGCAAATAAAAAAAACAGGTTGGCTCACAAAGGATATGAAAGATAAGATTAAAAAAAACATTATAAATGTTGGAGGTTTAAATTGACTTTATGGCTGGAGATTTAGAGAATTGGTTAAATGGAAAATTAGGAAATCAGAAATGTTTGTTGGCTGAAAATGTAAAAGTTAATAGTAAGGATTTCTTGAAATGCTTTAAGAGTAAGCAAAATGTTATGTTGGTGGTGGGGGCTTGAGGGATGATATTGGAAGTTTTGTATTTGATGATTACGAGATGGCTGGGTTTTTAAATTCTACTTTTTTTTAAAATTTACCAATGATGATTTAAGTGATATTCCTCATCATGAACAGTTGTTTGATGGAAACAAGGTCTTACAAGGTGATCACACAAGGTAATTCTGAGCTTGTTAAGGAGAAATTGGGAAGTTTAAAGAATGATGATATTTCTTCAAAGGTTTTGAAAAGGTAAGGATTGGATATGTGAGCAACTGGTTATTACTTTTGTGAAGTAGTTGAATAGTGGGCAGGTGTCATATTATTGGATGTTGGTTAATGTTACTCTTCTTTTTTAAGGGAGATGATAAAAAATTCTATTAGCTTTACATCAGTCGTGGGAAAAGCTTTTGAAATACTGACAAAAGATTTAAAATCTTGCTTGATAGTCAGCATGGTTTCATTAGAGGAAAATCTTGTCTTAGCAAACTTTAAACATTCTTTGAAGAAGTTACTGCTTGTGTAGATGTGGTTATTGGTGTGAATTTAGTATATCTGGATTTTCAGAAGGCATTTCACAAGATGCCACATAAAAGGCTAGTTAAAAAAAATTATTGCTGTAGATGTGGAAGATAGATTGGCTTAATGGAAGAAAGCAGAGGTTTCTTATAAATTGAGTTTACACAAACCGAATTAATGTCATAAGTGGGGTGCCTCGGGCCCCAGTGTTAGGGTTTTATTGTTATTTATAATAATAATATAGGTGAAGGAATGGTTAATAAATTATTTAAATTTAGAAACGTTACTTACATCTCTGCACTACAAAGAGCTATTACTTTGTGCATAACTGCTGTGGAATTTACTGCATATGCCACAAGTTTTGAACATATTCCCACCCATACACGTGTACATGTTAGGGCTTAGACGAAGTATTTGAATATTCCGAAGCTGACAGAGGCTTCGGATCTGCCAGTGCCCATTCGATTGTTCGCATGTTTATTTATACGCATGCGCTATGCATACAATTTTTTATTAGAAAAAATGGCGTCAGATAAGGGCGCGGTTGGAAGTAGTTGTAAAAAGGTTTCAGACGTATGGAGTTTTTATAAGAAACTTCACAACCGTAGGAAAGCCATGTGCACTATTTGTAAAAAAGAATTTGCCTATTTAGGCGGGACAACAAACCTACGGAATCACCTCGCGTCGAAGCACTCGACTCTTTACTGTCCGGACATCGAGATAACCATAACGGAGAGCAGGAAGACGCCTACCCTTAATGGATTTGTAAGGCCTGCGAAGTGCAATGATACACGTGCAAAGAATATAACAGACAGAGTGACTCAAATGTTCGTTCAAGACCTACGCCCCATTCGAACTGTTGAATGAGATGGTTTTCGTAACTTAATGAAGTACTTGGAGCCGGGATACGTCTTACCAAGCAGAAAACAATTTACTGCTGATATCAACCTTAAACATGCAACGTGCAAACAAAGTCTGAAAGAAAGGCTAAGTGAAGAAGCAGTGTTTATATTGTTAACCACGAATATATGGACGAGCATCAAGACAGAAAGTTACATCACCGTAACAGCGCATTACATTGATAACAGCTGGGTGCTACAGGCCTTTGTACTGGAAACCTTACCTTTCCCAGAACGGCACACAGGGATAAACATTGCAGAAAAGCTGAAGAAAGTGGTGGAAGAATGGGAGATTATGGAGTATGTAATGCTACTAAATAAAAGCTTCCAGATTCCAGAAGGCCTGTAATCAAACTCTAGGAAATCTTCCTTGCTCAGACTACACAACTGCTGCTGTCCAGTCATATTAAACTTTGACAGGTCAAATGCCTGAAGGCCAAACTCATGTACAATCAAACTGTAACAAATTAAATACATACATTGTTACTCAATTGTAAGAAGCTTCGAAAGTTATCTTGCAAAAAGCTTCGAAGCACTATTTATAATATTCGTTTCAGCCCTAGTACGTGTATTGTGCCAGTCTATGACATAATTTTCATAATGCTATAGTTTTTCACCAATAGGAGGTTGATGCAACCTCCACGTGCAATAATGGCCATGTATCATAGGCTTATTATTTCCTTAGCACTTCTCATGTTCAGATATGATTTTTTCTGTGCCTTTAAGAGTTTTCCATCACTTTGATTGACTAGTTTTCTTTATTTTTACATTACATTTTTCCTTGTTGCAGTTTTGTTGTTTCCATAGTTGCCACATTTCTTCTTTTTACTGTATTAGAATAAAACAAATAAAAAAATTGTTCATAGATTGTCTATTTATATGAATTCTCAAATTCACATTGCTTCTACTCCCCAGGGACAAGATCTCATCATTTACTCTTCTTTGAAGCTGATTCTGGGTTCTAGACCTATCAGCATCTGCCACTTCTGCTTTGCCTATCTGTGATATCTCTTCACCAGTGACCCTTGAGATGTCCAAGTTCTTCTTTGTGGTCAGTTCATACACTTTCATACTCCACATCTTTTTTTTCTTACTGTCCTGATCCTCTGCGTCTTTAACTTCATTGACATTGTGGCCTCTTTGTTGACAGTGGATGCTGTAGAACCTGTCTCATGCCCCACTCAGAGATTTTATTCCTGACACTATACTCTATAATAGGGGCTGGTTGATGTTATTTTCTGAGTGCTCCTTTCTTCTGCCTAGGAGAGAGTTTGATTGTTTTTCCTTATCTCTTTCCCTTCTATTTCCTCATTGTATGATCATTCCAATCTTGATCGTCTTTTCTATCCTGTACAAACAGTCTGTTGTCATCTTACTCAGACTGCCCCTTTCTTTTGAAAATGCCATCAGCTGTTTTTACCATGTCATGCCTTCTCCACTCAAGATTTAATTGCCTCCTATTTAACTGATTGGGTTCATCAGCTTATTGGTCTAGCATATTTTTGTTTGGATGGGTCTGGCCATAAGTTTTTCACATCACCTCCCATCAGATTTGGCATATCATAGGCCCTCTTGTCTCTTTTTGATGCCAATCATTGGAAGAGATCTTGCAGGCTGTTATGTGGACTACACCTAACACATTGTTCTCCCATTAGTTGCATCATTAGGTGGTTTCGTGTGCCTTTGGGTTTTGCCTCTCTCGGGTTGGCATTCTCCAATCTTCTCAAAGGATCTTGTGTGGTGAGTTTTGCCTGCTGATTTTCATTTCCAATTCCACCACTGATCTTTTGTGATTTCTATGCCCCTCCCCCCCTCACATTTCATGACACCACCATATGTATGCCATTATTTTCTTACACATTCAAAATGTAACATAAAAACAACAAATACAGGCAAAACACATACACACAAACTTATTATGGGGAATTAAACTACATTAATTATGTTTGGTGTCATTAGATCCCTCCAAGTGGCTCTTGTTACCTCACAGTGAATACTCACTTGAAATATACATTGTGTGTGGGAGTACGGAAATTATTAAACCCATCCACTCTTACTGAGTGCCAACCATTGAAATGTGGTTTTCTGTAAGATTACTTTGGCAGCATATCTATATACTGACATGGCTGTTTCCACAATATTTGCAAGAAAAGATGGTACTAGATGTAGTCCTGCCCTTTATCAACCCTATGTACATGGGTGAGGGTCAAAGTGCAATCTTCATGACCTTTTACACAGTGCCATTGAGTGTGGTATTATGTATTTGATGTTGGAGTTATCAGCTATTCATTTTACCCTACATTGGTGATAGGTAATAGTACAGGAAATAAATAATAGGTAAATATACAGAGATACTGAAAAACCATACACATACAATTCAGAGGATCTAGTGGTTATGCAAATGAACTATGCAAATTGTGCCATGGTCAAAAGAATTTATATTCTTTCCATGAATGCCACTTTGCACTTGAACTTGTCAGAATTTGAGTTGGATTGATGTTGGCAACACACAGACATATATTGAGTTCGAATATCTTTGTAACACATCTGAAATTTTGTGTACTTATAATAGACTTATACATTTTACTAAAAGCTTGTTGCATTTAGTGTAGATACACCTAGTAAATTGGGAATTATAGTCAACAATCCTTCTCCAGTATGGGTTTTGTCTAATGGAATGTCCTCTTTTGCACATTCAATTAATGTTGTCCATAGTTAGTAGTGTAACTTAGAGTATTAACTTGCTAAGAATAAAAATACTTCATCTTACAATTTTCATGTTTAAACCTCTAGAATCTCCTAAATGAATATCAAAAGTTTTTCACATGCCATTTTTTCAAAATCCTTCTGAATATCCAAGAAAACAAAATTTACACTAGTCTCAGCAGTGACATTTTTTAAGAAAATCAAGATTTGTGAGATGAAATTTCCTTTTGTGAAACTGTGTGGGCTGTCCAGCAAAGTTGTAAATTTTCTTAGATGGCTTTCAATAATTGGCCTATAATTATCTGAACAAAGCTTGTCAATAACCTTAAAAATAAATATAAAATTTTTGAAAGCCTAAATAGTGGGCAGGTGCCAGAAGACTGGAAGCTGGAAAATATTATATCTTATTTTTCAGTTTTCCTTAGAAAAGATGAGAAACTACCAGTGAAAACTGAAGATTATAATATCTCTTTCTTCAGCATCCCTCAAAAGCCCACTTCCCAGTATACTTACCTTTAATGTATTCAAAGAAACCCTTGCTCTCAGTTAAAACATTTTCAGCTTGACCTTTTTCACATGCCTTTTTTATTTTCTATAATAATTCAAGTTTTTCATCTTAGTATTAATCTTTCTAAATGTGTAATGTTTTTCTTTAATATTTCTTAATTATAATAATAGTGAGTCACCCTGTTGTGTTAATAGTAACCACTCTTTTTTTTTTTCCCTCTAGCCATCTGTTACTGTAAATTTAACTAAAATTAAGCTACATGACAGTATATATATAAATTACACTGTAAATATATCTAGGTAAAATCCTATTAATAATTATTATTGATACTGTCAATTACTAGTACTACAGATTTACACCACCTAGTTACATGCAAGTAATTGCTAGATTTAAATAATTTTCTGAAGTAGTTAAATACGTACAACTAATATATTAATTTTATTTATTTTTTAATGAATATTAATTCTCCTTATTTAACTAATTAATACTTGTAGTATTTCTTTATTTCAATTTAATAATTTTAATATTATTCTAAAAGTACTATAGTATAGATGCATATAACATAATGTAAACAGTAAGGTTAGATCTAGTGATCTGTGTATTTGACCAAATTTCATGCTGTGTCTATTGCCTATTTTTCAACTAAAATAGACCAGAATTTCAGTTTAAATCCACATAACATTTTTTGCTATACCTTGATTTATCTGTGGTTACTATTCAGTGGACCTAGTATCAGGGCATGAAAAAGTGTTTTCTTAGAATGTTAAAGTGTAAGAATAGACTTTATGTATGATGTGGAAGTGAAACAGAATGGGGATTTGGTTTATAAAAAAAAAGCTAAGGTAGGAGTGTTTTGGTTAGTGATTACAAAAGTACTGAGCATCTAAATGCTCTTTTTTAATTAGTTTTTACTAGGGAAGATGTAGAGTAGAATATACAAATGCTTCTTCCTTTAAAAGGTTGTTAAGATAGATCACTCAAAACTTGGATTTGGCATTATGGCAAATAATGACAAATATATAAAACTTTGTTTTACACTTTTCAGCAGTGGATTCAATGAGTGTAAAACAGCTTACTGGAAATTTGAAGATTTTATGGCTGATTTTTACAGATTGGTGCTGATGCATCTATTATCAGTTGACGTAGGGATTGGTTTTTGACAGTCTGTACTTCTGTGTTTCACATGTCCAAACATACCTAATGTATATATACTAATGGCACGTGTCAAGCTTCAGAACTCATCTTCAAATAAATCATATACTTATCAGACTACAAAAAGGACACATTTTCATCGGAATACAAAACAAATATATATTAGATGAAGTCAAAGAACTTCTCTTAGATTTATTTTCCTATAAACCTTTGAAAAATCAATAAATAAACCCTCATTTTGGGATACATTGTGCTCTCTCCATCATGAAGGCACCTGAATGTATTGCATACTTTCACAAATAAACAAACTTATTGATCTGATCTTAAAAATCAGATCATAAAAACATCAGGGAATTCTTTAGATTGGAGAAGTATAGATGGCTGATATGGAAATCAGTCACAGGCTTATTTTAGAGATTCTCTAGCTGGAACTGGTGACTTCAAAAGTGTGGCTGAATGCTTGGACCTTCCACCAAAGTTTTGTAAGCACTGATGGCTGGAGAACATCAATGTTGTGGAAGAGTTACTCATCTTAAAACATATGGGTGTGCAGAAAAACCCACAAAAATTAAATGACTGTATTTGTTAAGCTGTTAATTATCAACTCATCATCCCTAAAGTACCATTTTTTTCTTTCAGTTGCTAGAGAAATCAGATTTTTTCTCAAATAATTCCAGAATGATACATTGATGTTGCCTTTTACAGATACATATCACTGGTCTTGTCAGGGGATTGTTGGAAATATTTTTCTCTTCAGAATAACAAGAGAATATTATGGACCACAACATTTGCAAGCTTGAATTTGACAAACAAAAAGATTTTAAAGGAACTTTTCAAAATTGATACTGGTTTTATTACAAAGAAATCCTTAATGATTTAAAAAGGGCTTCAAAAATTAGTGATAAAAACTTACTAGGCTTTACACTTGAATGCAGGTAATTCTTCAAGGCAGGAGTCCACCTTAAGTTTGCAAAGGCACATGTGGAAATGATGTTAAATGCATCGCCCAGTGCTGTTATGTTTCAATTTGTCCAAAAGTCTGGTAAATGCAAGCAGAGTGGAAGAAAGGAACTGTGACACTATTCTCAAGCAGTACAAAGAGTTTCTCTTGACATCCCTGCAATTGCCTGGCTCAAGAGTTTGTATATTTCAGAAAAAGCAGGACAGACTGGACACTCTACATTTCCATCTCCTTTCAGAAAAGAAACAATTCCAGATGCAGCTGATTTATAGGCCAGTATTGAAAGGGGCTTTTCTGTAAATAAAGAAGCTATTGCAGAAAACCAACAAAGCATGTCTATTAATGCTAGGAGAGCCATAATTGACCATGATGGTTATGCTAGGGGTGTCCTGAATGTCAACGTAACTACAGAAATGCTTACCTTTGTTGGAAATGTAAGACAAAAGTATAGGATAAACATAGAAGTTTAGAAAGAAGATGCTATAGAAAGGTGACAATAGAATTGGAACTGGAAGACCTCAAAAATAGGAAGATCAGACTTGAGTCTGATAATAAACAGCTATGTTCATCAGCTCCTCATCCCTCAACCTGTTGTTATGATAACTGTTTTATGTACGTATTTCATCAAGATGGAAGACCCAAACACCAAACCTATACTACACATCCTCACATTTTGCCCACCTTTGCAACATATTACCACTGGAAATTTTCTTTACTGGGAAGCTCTCTGTGATATAAATGTAATATGTGATTAAATAAATAACAAAAAGTTGGGTGAAGAGTATTTCCTGCTTGAGAAGGATACATTTTCCCACTGGGTGCTGCTTCATTAGACAACCTCTGGTCTCATGAAAGTCACACACCATGAGCTTTCCCATTTTTATTGCAACATCTAAGATATTTACCTCTCTCCAGGATTACTGTTTATTGATGTTGTATTGCTTTTCTGTTGGTGGAGGGTTACAGCATTATGACAATTACATCATAGGCTGGTGCAACATACTTAGACACATGTAGAGGTAGAAGTTTGCTCAAGGCTTGTGTCATGCACAGGAACTTCCATGGCAGTTGTGTGTCAGGTAATAGCTCTTGCAATGCAGAGAGGTGTCTAGCTGAAATACATTTTCAGATAAGAAATATGTTAACATTATGACTTTTATAATAAAAAAAATTGCTTTATATTAGATTTTTTGTTACATATATCAATAATACTATAGATAGTGGTTCCATTTTTTAAGACAGACAGTAAATACATATAAGGTTTACACTGGACTGAAATTTTTGAAAAAGTTGACTAACTTTTAGTGGAAATTGTGAGCCATGTTTCAGTATTTCTAGTGGCTTAACCAGTCCAATTCATGGTCATTAATTCATTTATGTTTAGTTGGTGTGTCTTCTTTAGTGTTTTTAACCCTTCCGACAAAGAATAGTTCCTCTTAACTTTTCTACACCATTTATAACCACTTGTCTGTTTTGTTCCCAGCCAGCTTCTTTTTCTTTCCTTCTGCTATAATATGCAATTTTACATTTTGTGATTGTGTGTTCAGATTATATTGAATGCTGCACTTGGTTTTTTTCTGTGTTAAAAGCTATTTACAAGGCACTTTATAACAATACTTATTACTTCAAGTACTAGTCACTTAGTCTTTTCTGAAAGAGTGCATTCAGAATTTTATCAAAATATTCAGTCACATTATAGACTTTTTTTGGTAAAAAAATATATTTAAAATGTCTTTATTCAACATTGTAGATTAGCATTGTAGGTTATACATAGTATTTTCTCAGCACATTTTGGTTTCCAAAATTTAACATGATTAACAAATGCAGTTATTCTTCAGATTAATTTTTTAAACTGTTGCATTTATTTCAGGTGTAACAGGTCCATTTAGCCTGCAGAGAACTTAGCTGCTGATCCTGAACAAAGTATGCAAAATGGCTACTAATACTGAAGTTGAAGAAGAAACTATAGATCCACCATTATATGTGGATGCAGTAATGATGGATCATTCTTATTCTTTATTTCATCAAGACTGTTTGAAGCATTTCAGACTAACAGAGTAGGTCTTTGGATTTTAAATTAATATTTTATTTAATAGTAGAGAAGCCACTACACAATTATAAAATCCCATAAATTCACCACTTTAACTTGATTGTCAAAAAATTCATTTTATGTTTCACCCTTTGCTTTGTTACAAACAGAAAGGTTTTTTATCTGTGAACATATCAGATTTACTTAAGGTAATTCTTGAATATGTTTTTTAATTACTCATTTACAAATTACTCATTTAAAGGTACAGGAGATATCTAGTATTTTAACTAATGTTAATAAAACCAATTAATGTTAGTCTTTTTAAGGCGAGGAGTTATACTAACGTACTTTATTTTATTATCAAAAGCAATCTACCTACCTAAAGAAGTTATACTTTATTTTATTATCTAGGCATCTGATGCCAGTTAAAAAACGTTTGGTCAAGATGTTCAGTGTGTAAAAGCTAAATCTGACACTGAAAGTAGTTATGACATATTGGTATGTCCCATAAATTTGTTTCCTAATTGTTACTTCAGGAGAAAAAAAAGTGAAGTTTTGCTACTTAGTGTTTTGATGAACTTTAAAGTACATATGGGTCACACAGTTATTCAATGAATAATTGGGATACATATACTTTAGATAAACAACACAATGTCAAAAAAAAGTCTTGTGCTTTCTAACAAGTCCAGCCTGAGAAGACATGAGTTATTTCCATATTTCTTAACTAAATAGTCAAATCTATGTTTTTAAGTTTCATTTTCTTTGTTTCTATAAACAGACTGATGTCAGTTAAAATTCATTGAAACAGTATGTCAAAAAAAAAGTCTTGTGCTTTCTAACAAGTCCAGCCTGAGAAGACATGAGTTATTTCCATATTTCTTAACTAAATAGTCAAATCTATGTTTTTAAGTTTCATTTTCTTTGTTTCTATAAACAGACTGATGTCAGTTAAAATTCATTGAAACAGTACATCTTTAAAGCTATTATTAATTTTGTTTTATGATAGAAGTTGTAATTATGAAGTTCATGTATTAGTTTCCTGAAAATTCCAAATGTTTCCATCAGTTGAAAATAAGCACTGCTTATATGTTACTGCTGCAATTAGAAAAAGTCTCTTACTTCTTTGGCAAATTTAATTTCATGTGCTTTTACTAATTGTATACATTAATCTCATACAAAGTGAGATGTTTGTTGTACCTTTCTGGAGATGTTTTGTTTAAATACAGCTTTATGGTGCATTACAGACACCAAGAATAGTAGCCTTTTTTCCACTGGCTAATTATAATTGCATGCCACAATTTTTTTGTATCCATACCTGAGGCTTTTGGTGCTTTTTGCCACCCATAATAATAGCTATCCATAGGTTACCATCTTTGTTAATATTTCAGTCATCTCTAACTTTAACTTAGTAAGTTAAATCTATAGATAGTGTTTCCATTCCTAAGGCAGACTGTCGGGTTTTTATGTATGTATGTGGGGAAATGATTCTTTACAGTAGGTGTCTGTGACTTGTTTGCAATAAATTCTAAAAATAAACAGACAGTACATAATTCACTTGTTTTAAAATAATATATTCAAAACAAGTCAAACTTATATACAAACGTTCTTTACACTGTTAATTACCACAGTTGTATTCAGTGCTTAAATAATTGTCTCTTTTCGTCAAGAGTACACACAAGCTGGTTCATTTGCTTTAGAAACCAAGATGATAAGACAAATTATTCCTATCTACTCTGTTATTACAATACAATCTGCTGTTATTACACTTTAAAAATTGCCACAATTACATTCTTTATGGCTAAACTTACAAACACAGTCTAGATCTATTTGACTATATCTCTCACTAACTTTGTCTTACTTTTACTTACTCACTTACTTGCACTAACTTGTTTGCTTAGATACATATATATCTATCTATAATAATAAAAGGGCATGTCTGTGTGTGTGTGTGTGTGTGTGTGACTGCTATAACTCCTAGAGGAAAAACCTAGAAATTTTGCACACATACTAAGTGGACCCTGAAGATGTGCACCTAGGTATTATTACTCATCCACGTGCATGCACATCTTTTTATGAGGCAAAGTAGGGAAAACCACGTAGAAAAGAATATGTGACTGCCATATCTCCAAGAGGAAAGAGCCTAGAAACCTGAAATTTTGCACCCATTCCAAGTGGACCATGAGGGTGTGCACCTGGATATTATACTTATCCACGTGCCTTTACCAAACAGGTATTAGATTTCACATTGTGTGGTCGAGGAGCATACCTGTTTCAGAAGGAGTGTGGACCCCGCTAGTGTGCTGTTACTATATCTCATTTTCACTCACCTCTCTTCTACACAGATGCTTTCTGTGTGGATTTTGCCCTCATCAGCCCCTCCACCTTGTCAATGTGGGATTCTAGCTATAGTGTGAGAGGAGGTAACATTTTCCTATACCGAAAATGTATTTCTGATAATACTTACCTCCTCATTTTACTTTTACATAAATTTTGTAGATACATTATTTATGCAATGATATCAAGCTTAGAAAGAGATGTATTAAGGTATACTGATGTTTGAGATGTAGTTCAAAGTGGCTGCGACACAATAGATTCCAGGAATGTTATGCAGAATATTATTTTAAATATGCACAGGAAGGAAAACACAAATACATAAGTGAAGAAAGAAGTAATAAAAGTATTTATTCACAAACATTTTTTTGTTTAACACAAAACTATCCAGCTTCTTCTGGTGTTGAGTATTTTATATTAAATTTATTGTTTTATTGCCTTTTGAATTATGTCTAACTAATACTCCTGCTACAGAAGTTGTAAGTCACTGGCAAGTGTGTAGCTCACATTACCCTATTAAATTACAAGAGCTGCTTGTGAGCATACCTTGTGAAGAATGTTTATTATTAATGTTCTTTATCTTACCTTATCTAACTTAATAAGCTTGTAATTGTTACATTTTAGTCTTTTATTATAATAAATAAACAATACACATGAAAAACAAGAAATATAGTATTTACCTGGGTGTTCTTTTTTTCTGTTGTTGACTGTCAGTGAAACTTAATCCTACATTTTATAGTAATGGTACTAAAGCTCTAAATATTTTTTATTTGATTAAATAATACACCTAAGAACATAGAATAATAATACCTAAAAATCAGAGAATGCCCTATAACTATCATAATTGTTTTAACTTTCTAATTATGTGATAAGAGCCATTCAAAATTAAGCTAGCCTTGACATTATGTTTCCCATGGGAATAAAGTTTGAACTGAAAGCAAAATAGACAATTGTCTGTATAGAAAACAACGTAACATAATACATCATTTGATAGCTTAAAAGTCAGAGAGAACTATTGATAATTTGTGAAAGATAGGATGTGACAAGTGGGCATGGCAAGGAGGTCTGAAGACTATAAAAATTATGCATTGCATGAGTACTAACTATATTATAATGATTAATTTACATTAAATTCCATAGTTCTTGGACTGGTGGTAAATAAAGAAGAGGAAAGACCTAAAGAGCAGTTATCACAATTCTCATACTAAGGGAGATTGAGGATTTTTTAAATATTTCCTTATAAAATTAAGAACTTAAAACTTATATAATATTAAAATTAATATATTAACTACATGTTGATGCTACATATATATGTATAACATGATAATAAAGTAGTTTAATTAATATTTTAAATGTAATTCTCTAAAGAGTCATGTACTTTGACTTGCCTTTGGTGAGAGGTTAAATCAATTTTGGGATCTCACTATATTGTAAAAGCTCATGCTACCATGCTTTATGTGATGACTGGCTCTGCAAAAGGCACTATCATAAGGCTGTTATTTCAATAATACACCACTCCTCCCTGTATGTTTTCCATAATTCATCATGTGTTTGAGGATGATTTTTTTTCAGCACTCATTTTAACAGTCCAATCACGCAGTAGTTGATAGATGACTTAACTGGTATGCCTTTGTATGGAATATCATAAATAGCCAATTCATTCTCCAGTTGCATGAGGTATGCAACGGTTAAACAAATCTAATCCAAAACATCTTAGGTGTGAAAAAAAAGTGCAACTTAAAGGAATGAAATCAAAGTTGGTGTTCAAACTGGTAATTACACTTATAGCATTAATAAGGATTGCCTAGCAAATATTCATTCATTAGTTAGCCAGGCCGCATTTTTTGTTCAACTTGGGGCATGATGGTGGTTAAAACAAAATATGCAGCCTAGCTAACTAATTAATGAATGTTTGCTGTAAAATCCTTATCAATGTTATAAGTGTAGGTACCAGTTTGGCTGCCAATTTTGATTTCATTCCTTTAAGTCACACACTCAATTTTTTTTTGGCCTCACCTTTTTTTTTTTTCACACCTAAGGTGTTTTTGATTAGTTATCATGATTTTTTGCCAATACATACCAACAAACCACAGCAAGTAAGAAAGTGACACACATTAGCTTTAGAATTGCAGTCCTATCAATCGGAACAGACCTATGTTTACAGAACCAATCAGGCTCTATATAAAATATATGGTGGTAGT
Source organism: Limulus polyphemus (assembly GCF_000517525.1). Lineage (NCBI taxonomy): Eukaryota > Metazoa > Arthropoda > Merostomata > Xiphosura > Limulidae > Limulus > Limulus polyphemus. The sequence goes on along the minus strand of NW_013667831.1, from coordinate 170,862 downwards.
TTTCCTCTCTAAAACAGTGTTAATAGCTTCCTTTATAGTAACACCCGGGAATTTAGATTAACAGGTTTCTTGTCATCAACTCCATGCAATCAATACAGCTGTATCAAGCATCATTATTTATACTAATTGCTTAAGCTAATATCACGTGACAGTAAACACTCTTTAATTAGGATAATTTCATAAAACTTGGTAAATTTGCGCTGAAAGGTTGGCAATGAATAATCAGTAATAACCATCCAGCAGTATGCTTGTTTTGAAAACTTAGCTAGAAACTGCTAATTTAGTTTGGTTGGCCTAACCAGTATTTGTGTCCTTTCACCTTATAGTTTTGCTGCTCTAAATCAGCTGTTTTTAATCTGAATGATAAAAACTAAAAAGGTCCACTTTTATTCTTAGGTGAAGCTGTATTAACAATGTTAGTCAAACAGCTCGCGTGAATTTTTGCATAGGCATGCTCAAAAATTTAAAATAAATTGGAGCACTTTTTGCTAAATAAATTTGCATGTGGCTTATATTTACACCAAATGAGACTCATAATCGTAGGTTGTAAAGATTTATCAGTGTATGAAAGTTGAAAAAAAATCTATGAAAGTTAAGTATGTTTTTCTATCGAATAAAATTTCTGTACTTTTGATCTGAAGGAAAGAAACAAAAGGAAGAAATACAATCAAAATTGGAGTTGTTATATTTCAGGTATTTCGTAATGGATTGCCTTGAAATTTGGTATGTGAAGTAAGAATCCAGTGTAGCATATCCACTGAAAATATGCAATAGTTTGGATTACCACAGTCTGATATACAGAAGGTGGAAAAATCGCTAAACTATCACTCCTGTTAACCTTTTTGAGACAGATCACAGGTGAAAGGCCATGTCATCTCGTTTGTTGACTCCCATTCAAAATTTTATTGAACTATTTCATGAATTTATATCAGTAAGTTTGGTATCAAACTGTACATTATAATTCAAATTTTAGAACTATACACTACTCAGTTTGTTAATTTAAAACTAAATATTAAAAAACACAGATAAACATTGATTTTTGTGTTATGTGGTATGTTGAATGTAGCACTGGTTCAGATTAGATATTTGTGAAGATAAAATACTAAGTCTATAGTTTGATACGAATTAGAAACTCAAATTACAGATATTGACAAGCCAGAATATAAAATAAGAAGGTCTTATTTTTTCTGTTTGCTAAAATTTTGCTCATGTAATAATTCACATTCAGTGGCACCCTGCTCACCTCTTTCCAATTTTGGAAACACTCCCTTATATATACACTTTCTTCTATATATGACATAAATAACCAATCGGAATGTCTCCCTAGTGGTTTTCTCAGCCTTTCTAATGTTTCTTCCACCATTTCTTTCTTTTGAATCAAGATTTTAATGAGGTAGGTTGTGTCTTTAGTCTGCTTGAAATTTCATATTTTTTTTAGACCTAAATACAGCTAAGTTACTAAGATTTATAAATTGTAGTAGAATTCTATGGTATTGATATGGTAATTAATGATGTTTTAGTTATTCAAAAGTATATATAAAACCTAAAACAGAATATTTTATTTCATATCCTCCACGTGCAAAATTTTTAAAGGCTTAGCAACCTATGTCAAGCAGCAACCGAGTACAAAGGTCGTAACTAGAAGACATAATTGTTTGCTTTACTTCTTTATCTACTGTTCTATGTTTTAGGAAAATAACTTTAAGAACCTATTTCAAAATAGCAACAATCAAAAAAATATATAATGTATAATAATTGAAATGTGACTGTATTTTACAAAATACTAGTTGACTAAGTTACCTTGTACAGACCAAAAGTCACCTTTATGTTATTTGCTACAGTAACATGAGTGCAGGTGAGCCGCGTCATGTAAGGGCAATATAATAAATATATATAAATGTATAATGTTATGAGATTTAAGCTATTTCGTCTAAACATTTATGTTTTCGTGAAAGAGGCATAATTTATGTTTATTTCGTAATTTTTTATGGTGGTTGTGAGATCGGTCAAATTTACCGAACCCATACAAAGATTGATTACTGAAAATTACAAATAAAATATAAAGTTTTTTTCTTCAGAAACATTTGATAACTATCCGGACATTATAAAGATTTCGCATGTGAAATTTAAAATTTTTCTGATGCATAAAAGTATTTTTAATCTTAAAATGAAAATTACTTTGCATGATAGATAGGCAAGATGTAAAAAGGAAAAAAAGGCATGAGAGAAACATTGCTTTACAAACCTTAAGAGTTAATAAAAGAAATTAGGTATTTTGCATATGTAAGCATGGTACTGATAATCTGCCAAATTTCATTAACAAATACTTACTAATTTAAAAATTATAGCATGAAAACTATAACAAGCACAAAATGGTTAAGAGTTTGGTCCTAGGGACTGAGCCCGGGTTGAAAGAGTGAATAACACTGTGTGTGTGTCCTGCAGCACATTGTTTTGGCCACACAACACACTGCTGTGAGTCTTGATATGTTATGGAAGCAAGTTATGTCACATTTCCAATCAGAGAACCTTGATTATGTCATATACTGTTGCCTGGGGCAAAATAAACAGCTTTTATTAGTGACCTTTGTGTTTGTGGATTTTTTGCAGGTTTCTTTCAGAATGGTCCATCTGCCCCAAGTGGAATTTTTTTATTTTTAAGTGTCATTATGCACAAAAGATATCACAATCATGAAATTTCTAAATCTGATCTGAATACATCTTTATGAATCATCTGAGTGTAAGAATATTTTAATTTGAAAAGGGCTGTTACTACCCTTCCCTTGAATGATTAATTTTTGCCTGCATTACGCTACCAACAAAATTCTAAACATTATTAAATTATAGTTCTTATATATGCCATTCTGTATTCAAAATCATTTTAAAATAGCATACTCAACTCTTCCTATTTAGCAGTGTGACTTCAACTAGTTGCACAGGAGAAGGATACAAGAAAGAATTATACCATGCTTTCAGGTCAGACTAAAGGTTCCTAGTGCAATACTCATACAATCATTAGATTACTGGCAACAACAATTGTTTTAAACAACATATACAAGAGGAAGAACCTCCAATCCATACCATCTTGTATGAGCATACCTTGACATGGCTTACCCCACAGACCCAGAGGTCAAACTTGTACAAGCTTACAGGAAATAGTAGCAACTGTATAAAAGATAAAATTCACACAGCGATATATTGCTGAACTTTAACCCAAGAATTTTGTAAGTTCGCATTGTGTGTTATGCACATCTACCATGAAAATTGTATAAACACATGTTAATAGTCTTCAACATTTTTTGTGCTAATATTAACAACTGCAGTTGTAACTAAGAGGTGGCATTTCTGATTAGATAATTAGCTCACGGTATAAGTAGAATAAATATTCTTTAAAAATAAACCATTATTAGAACATTGATAACTTTTCTTCCGTGGGTTTTACATGTCAAAGTAGTAAGAAAGTACTTCAATTTAGTTGCTGTTAGAGCATGGGATAATTGTAAATCACCTGTGCCTTGTAACTTTTACTTGCATAGTTTAGCAGATTTATTATTTCATTTGATAAATAATACAAAAAATACCATTTTTTAATTACTTCTCTTATAATAGCTTTACAATATGTTTAATTTTTTATTTAATTGTTTATAAGCCAAAGATCAGTCTCAGTTACCGTATGTTTATAAGCAATTTTAATGATATGATAAAACATGAAAGCTAAGTTTTTATTTCATTAAAAATTTTTAAATAATTACAAATTATCAATATCTTATGTCGACAAAGTATATGATTAAGTAAATGTTAGTGTGAAACTGGTATCAGTATTGAAACTGAACTCTCTTCTATAAACCAACTTGTATCTAAGCTAAGTGTAAGTATATTGTAGTTTTGGAGAGTCACAAGACTTTATAGGATGTCCATCAATATTTTCATGATTGAAAGTAAATGATAGTGAAATGGTTCTACATGCAACTAAAAAAAATATTGAAAATTGAAGATACAATATAGTTATGCATTAGTGTTTTAGGCTGAAACGGTTTTTTATTTGAAAATATATGACATTTGCCCGTCCCTGCTGATCATTGGATTGAATAAATTGGGGTCAGTTTGCTTTTAAAAATTTAAGGAATTTGGTTCACCTATTTCATTGTTTCCAGAGCACTGTGCCTCAGGACTCCCTAGTTCTCATTACCCCCCCCCCTGGAGTGGTGGACAGAGGCTTTTTCTCCGGCATGTTAGAGTGAATTCCTCCACTCT
>NW_013667831.1:163186-166584 GCF_000517525.1 Limulus polyphemus | reverse complement strand
CTCCGGCATGTTAGAGTGAATTCCTCCACTCTTGGAGAAGAGAGCAAGGTTGGGGGCCCTTCTATCCAGGTCCCTGGATGTTTTTTTCAGATGTCTGTAGGAGAGGCACCAGCCTACAAAGGAGCCTACTTGTAGTACCAGTTCAGATTTGATGCTCAGCTATCCGGATGGGTTGTAATAGTATATATATATATATATATATATATAGTGATCTGATTGTCCTAGCCACCAACATGGGATATAGAGACAATGGCTTTATAATTCCAACCCCAAGCAGTGGAACCTTGGTTATATGGTTGGGGCCTGGCCAACAGTGATGATAAATGATGTAAAATTCCACCCATGATCACGATACAGGAATTAAGTTCTGGGTGAAGAGCATACCTATTCTGGATGTAGTGCAGTTTCCCCACTACGTTGCCAATTTTCTATTGACAGATCCATGATCTATGCAGATACTTTCTCTATGGATAAAGCCCTCACCGGCCCCTCTATCTGTGGGATTCTAGCTATAGTGTGAGAGGAGGTAAGTGTGTTTTGGAAGTTAACATTTTCTTAAATTGAAAATAATGTATTTCCAATAATACTTACCTCCTTTCAAACTCTCCTACAGTGTTAATATATTTCTTTATCAAATATAGGCTGTACTTAATAAAGGCTAAACTAATGTTAGGCCTAAGACAAGTGGACTTATAGATTTCAGTGTCTGTGATTACAGTTTTTCTGTATTATGAACAATGACCTAAAAGTTTAGAAACTAACTTCAAATAGAAAGGCAGAAAAATAACCAAAATCATATAGTATCATAAATAAACAGAAGTATACAAGTAGATTAATAACAGAAACAACTCATTGCTGTGAAGCCAGGTATTTTCAAAAAAGATTACATTCATTGAAGCTTAATAGTGACTGTTGTCATGGCAGCAAAGTAAAGTTATCAGCCTAAGGGAATCTCCTGATTTGATCGAAACATTGTTAACAGAAGAGTCCCCAAAAGCCAGAAACTTTAGAGACCAAATAATGCAGTGTAACAGCTCTTCTGCTTTTGCCTCAATAGGAGCAAAGGTAAAGCTATCTCTCAGAATTGGGCCATTTTGCTACCAAATACATGGACAAGTCTATCATGTTGTTTCTTCATTGCATGTGTGTCAAGTAAAGATAGTGCTTCTTATGCTCAACTTTATTCACTTGACACATCAGCAGCACTAGATTTATAATTAAATCAAAATAAAAAATGGATAGAGGAGTTAATTAGACAATTAGATGAACTGCTTTTGAGAAGTCATTCCTTTGTCCATGTGTCTAAGAACACGTTTGAAGTTGAAAAGATTGAAAATGAGGCAGTTATTAGTAAAGGAAGACAAGTGAGAGAAGTCAAAATGTATTTTAAAGCTGACATTGAAGAAAATGTAAGAATACAATAATCCAGTGCAAGTAGTTTTTCAGACGGAGTAGCAGTGCTTTTAGGCAAAGATAGGAACCTTCCTCTACAAAGTTATGTATGTATCTACCCAGTGGAGATACATGCCAGAATATTCATGTTCTAAGTCCTAACTGTGATCGCATGACTTATCCTCTACTATTTCCATATGGGAAACAAGAATAGTCAGTTCACTTGGAACATGAGGAAGTGCAGCAGTAAGAAACAAGGTAACAACACTTCAATTTTATTAGGGAATATTTTAGCATGCTTCATAGTAGTAGAAAACTGTTTTAGCGGTACATTGTTGATGATTATATTAGGGTTGAATGCAACAGTCTTAATCATATTAGAAGAAGTTGCAAGCCTTTAGAAGTCGAACTGTATCAAAACCTGTTTGATCATGTGCATAACAGAGCAGTAAAAAAGAATACTAAGCCTGATTATATGTTTATTTTACTATCATTGTTTCAAGGCAGCCTGAGAGCAATACAGCTAAAAGCATTGAAGCTTATTATAGACCATAACATAGGCCAGATATTGTTGTAAGTGTTTTTCACATGAAACTAAATGAGCTACTTCATGATTTAACAATATAACATATACTCGGGAAGCCAAATGCATTTTTGTATGTAGTTGAATTTAAAAAAAAGAGGACTTTCACATGCACATATTAAAGTTAGTAAAGATTATTACAGCAGAATTCCCCAAACAACAAGGCAGGCTCTTTGAAATTGTTAAAGCAAACATGGCCCAAGCAGTACCTCAATCCTGATTCACCATGTGTTTGAGATGGTCAATCTAGTTACAAATTTTCCAAAGAATTTACAAGTGAAACCAAAGAGAACATTGATGGTTATACCCAGTATTAGAGATGTGATATAACCATAAAAGTTAAAGTTGTAAAATATGAGGTCAGTAATCAATGGGTATTATTTTACATCCCATTCTTAATTTTGAAATATAATGCTCATACTAAAGTTGAAGTTTGTTCACCTGTAAAAAACAAGAAGTATCTATACAAGTATGTTTACAGGGGACATGACTTTGTGAGTATAATAATGAGACTACGGATTGAAGAAAACTATGAACTACTATGGGATGAAGTCGCAACATTTTTGGATGCCCATTGTGTTAGTGCCCTCAGAGTTATATGGAGACTGTTATAAAAAAAAAAAATGCATGATCAGTCACATATGATCATCAGAATGCCAGTACATTTACCTGACATGCAAATGGTTTTCTTTCAAGAAGAACAAGAAGCCATCGAGTGAGCAGCAAACAAGAATACAGTGCTGACAGCTTATTTCAAATTCAACAATAACAATATATCCCTGTGATAATATTTCTTCCACGAAATACCAAATCACTTTGTGTTTGAAAAACAGCAAGATATTTCAAAAAAATGTAAGCAAGAGAATCAGTCATAGGAAGAATGATTCCAGTGAGCCCAAAAAGATGAAAAAATTTTGTGCTTGTTATAGTTTTCTTGCTATGACTTTTAATACAATAAGTGTATCTTCACAAAATATTGCAGGTTATTAGTAAGCATTACAAGGCTTTTGTAAGCAAAATATCAGACTTTCTTATTAATGTTTAAGTTTTTTAAATAATGTTCTTCTTATGGATTTTCATTTTTTGAATGTTGATTATCCAACGTGCAAAGTAATTTTGATTTTAAGATTAAAAATACTTTTATGCATGAGAAAATTTTCAAATTTCACATGCAAAATCTTTTAACCTTCAGGTAATTATCAAATTTCACATCCAAAATCTTTATAACCTCCAGATAATTATCAAATTTCACATCCAAAATCTTTATAACCTCCAGATAATTATCAAATTTCACATGCAAAATCTTTATAACCTTCAGATAATTATCAAACTTTTTTTTTAGAAAAAACTTTTTTGTTGTTATTTTCACAATTGTATCTCTGTACAGGTTTGGTCAATTTGACCGACCTCTCAACCACCTTAA
>NW_013667831.1:150324-162968 GCF_000517525.1 Limulus polyphemus | reverse complement strand
CTTAAAAATTTGGAAATAGATATAAATTATGCTTTTTTTTGTTCTAGAATGACTACAAATTATAACATGAAAATACAAATGTTTAATCTAAATAGTTTAAATCTCATAACATTATACATCTATATATATATGTTTATCATTTTTATTTTATTGGCCTTTCAACTGTGCCTGACTTGCATTTCATAAGTTGCAGTGTTATCATGTCCAAGAATACAAAACTGGCCTTTATAAAGTGACCTGTTTTGTCTGTGTTCTAGTGGATCAGTATTTTGTAAAATAGTCACATTTTGGTTATAATACGTTACATATGTATATACATTATTATTATTTACAAATAAGTTCTTTAATTTCAGGTATATTTTTTAAAACATAGAACAGTAAATAAAGAAGCATAGAAACAATTATCAATTCTAGTTACGAACTTTGTACTCGTTTGCTGCTTGCTGTAAGTTGCTAAGCCTTAACAACTTTTGCACGTGGAGGATGTAAAACAAAATAATTTTTTTAGGTTTTATATATGCGTTTTCAAATAAAAAAGAATCATAAATTAGTATATCAGTATCACAGAATTCCACCATAATTTATGAAGCTTATTAACTAAACTGTATTTGGAAGAAAAACAAAATGATTTTTCTAGCTCACTAATGTCTTACTTTACCACTTGGAATCTACCATGAAAAGAAAGAGTTTCTTGTGCAAAGAAAGAGTTTCACTTGGTTATAGACACGTCATTAGGCAAAGTAAGTGTACGTAAACAACTATTTTCAGAAATGTAAGAGGTGGGTGGGGCCATCTTAGTTGATTCAATAAATATATTAATATCTGAGAAAATAGAAAAGAGAGGAAGTTCTTATACTCTAGCTTGTCAATATCAGTAATTTGAGGATCTGATTTGTAAGAAACTGTAGACTTTGTATTTGGACATCGCAAACATCTAAGTTGAATCAATGCTGCATTCAACATACTATGTGACACACAAAAATCAATATTTAAGATTTTTTTTATATTTACTTTTAAATTAAGAAATTAACTAATGTATAATAATAAAATTTGAATTATAATTTGCAGTTAGATACCAAACTTATTGACATACATTCATAAAATAATAGTTCAATAAACTTTTGAATGTGAGCCTACAAACGTGAAGACATGTCCTTTGACCCGTGACCAAAGGAAGACCCTTCTCTGTAGGGTTAAGCAGGGTTCACACTTACTTTTTTTTTAGGGAATAGTCGGGTCCTCAAATAATGCATTTTTAGGAGCCAATCCTATAGGTCATTGTAAAATGTATTCTATGGTGGATGTTATGTAAATTGAAAGAAAACTAAAGGTATCAAAATATTTCAATTTGTTGTGAACTCTTATTTCATGGAAGAAAAAACACACAAAGTCAAACCATTTCTTTTTTTTTTCAGACCACTTAATTGATTTTTATTTCATATATGATCTTTAATTTCTCTCTAACGCATGGTAGAACAGTAATTTTTTGTTCCTCTTTAAAGTAGTATCTCTAATAATCAGAATAAATAATGAAAGAAAATCTTTGCATCACTGTCAATGTAATCTATTCTTGTTTGCATATAACCCATTACCATCTAACTGACACATATTTGCCAATAAAATGTCAAACACTTTTGATGGAGAGATGGAAAAATCTTACAGTTTACCTTACTACTAATTTTATAGCAATCAGTTCTTTCACATCCTGAAACAGCTGTAAATTAGTCTTTCATGAATTTGAACTTGTAATAAGCAAAATCCTCAAATTAGCAACATATGGAAAACATACACATTGCTCTTAAATGGCTTAGGTGGTGATGAGTTAAACTTAAATTTGTGTCCTTTCCTAATCAAAATAAATAATGAAAGAATTTCTTTTTGATACCATCTACATTTTGAAGATATTGCTACATTGTTGTTGCAAAAGAATTTTGCACTTACAATTAAGAGTCTACCCATGACAGACCAGTGTTGCCAAAAGAAATTCAAAGAAGCATAAAAGTCACCCAAATCACACAAAAAGCACCCAAAGTTTAAAATTTTCTTAAATGAAGAGAACCAAATGTATGAAAAGAAAAAAGAAGAACAGTCTTTACAGGGGAGAGAGATAATAACTGGTTACGCTATGACGAATATAGTGGTGTAATATTTTGTAAGGTATGTCGAGAAGAGAATGTGAATCTGAAAACTATTAGTGGTCTATTAGCATGAACAGCTCGTAATTGTTTCACACACATGTTTCATGCCAAATTGAAGATCTGTTGCCATAGCAATTGACACACCCTTTGCTAATAGACCACTAATAATTTTCAGAATACCACCTCATGATTGGCCAATCCTAGCTGGATATCTGGCCTTATTCATCAGACAAGCATTTAACATAACTTGATTTGGGACATAGCACAAAGTTTATGGAAATTCCATTATTTTGGAGTTTTTAATTCTTTTAATTAAAACATGTCTCTTAAAACGTAAACCAAATATATATATATATATTCTATAAGAAAAGGCCAAAACTTTTTGTCACCAAAAGACCAATAATCTCACTCGTAATAATAGATCTAATCTTTGGATTCTACAGCCATTTTTTTCAATCGCCATTTCACAAGTGTGTTGCCTTGGATTAGACTCAACAACCTTTATCAGAGCATTAATATCAATTTGAACATGTTGGCCCCTGCTATCACAGTTATTAATGCTAAAGTCACCTGAACAAAATTTGCTGAACCATCGTTGACACTTACGAATGTTCAAAACATTTCCATCAACCTCTGATATTCTTTGTGGCTACAGAGGACTTGTTTCCTTTCTTGTATTCAAACAGCATTACATGCCAAATGTGTGTGCCATCATTATAAGGGATTAAACTATACTAAGCTTTACACATTATATAGGCTACACTAATGTGGCGTGTAGGCGGTTCGTGATGTACATTTTTTGGGGGGTGGTTAATCAAAGTGTTCCAAAATGCGACATTAATTTCTTGACGACCTAATACTTCTAATGCATTCTAGCACATCATCCATAGGGTTCTAACATTTCTTTCCACAGGTGTATTTCCTCTTTCATTAGTGATTACTATTTAGAATGTTTCTCAGGTGCTCAGTGCAAAGCATGCTAACATTTTTACTTTTCAATTTCACAAGCCATAGAGTCCTGAACCACCTAGCCCTTAAACAAGGTGCATCACAGTCATGAACAACAATCTGAAATCAGTAATTATGCCACTCATGTAACCAATGCCATAACCCAAGCCATCAAAGAACAGTCCATAGCAAAATAACAAATCCTGACCCATGATCCTGAAAACTTACTCCTGAAATTCATGAATTAATAATTACCTGCAGACAACTCAGACCGACTTCATATGAACTCTTGACATTATGCTTAAACCACTCATTAATGCCATGAATATATTTTTATTAAGAAACTTATATTATGACAACAACATGATAACTGGGAAACTTCTTCCTATCAATAGATAAATCCAAATTCTGTCAGAAATTTCAATCTATAATGAACAACAAATCAAACAACACCATAAATATAATTCTGTATAATAAGAACACTGCCACTACCAATAACAAACAGTCTGAACTTTTGGTCCGATATTTTGAAAGTACCTTTGTAACCCGAAATCGCACCTCGTTTGACACACAACATTTCAACAGTGTAAATCAACACATTTCTAATAGTCAACATTTTCTTTTTTACAGAGTTTCCCAGTTTCTATATCACAGATTTCTGGTTCTAACGATTTGTATCCCACCCTATAACTTTAGCAAAAATCAAAATTAATCTTAGGAAAATAAAATGCAAAGCTCCAGGAGAATTAACAATTTAATCCTGAAAAACTTATCCAAGGAAACCATAACCCACTTAGTAGCAACTTATAATTTAGCTATTTGGAAATAAGCTATTATTAAGGTAATCCCCATGAAAAATAATAACTAATATTTGCAGTTACAGACCCATTAGCTTGCTAAACACCTTTGTTAAGTTGATGGAGAAATTAATCACAAACTGGTTAAATGCTAACATAAAAATCAACAATGTTATTAACATACAGAATTCGAGCAGAAAATGTAGACAAACCACTGACCACCTCGTTAGACTTACAGAAACCATCTGTTGCAGTTAAACATAAAGCATACAACAATAGCTACCTTTCTAGATGTTCAAGAAGCCTTTGATTCAGTATGGCATAACAGACTTCACTATAAACTAATCAATAATCATGTAACCACCCCTATTGTACACCTGATATCCAGCTTTCTTACTGACAGAACAGCTAAAGTTAAGATAAAAAATGCGACCTCCAGGCCCTTCACGTTTGAAGCTGGTGTCCCCCAAATGACATTATACAACCTCTTTGTCAGTGATATCCCACTCCCATCCTTAAACCATACACTTGAGTTTCAACATGCAGATGATATTGCTGTCTGGAGTTATTCTAGTGATCTGCAAAATATGGCTATAGTTGAGGAAATTAAAACAAAGAAAACATGAGAGCAACACCGAAAGAAAAAGTGTTTGTAGTTTGGCTTCTTTGGGAAATTGGGAGATTCAATTAAGGTACCAGTAATTTGTTTTCTGAGGAGTCAAGTTGTGTTGATTTCCTATTTGGTGAAAGCATTGATGTAAAGTTATTCTTTATGTTAAAAATGAAGATTCACTAGATTTAAATAAAAAAGTTTTGAACAAACTGTCAGATGAATTAAAAAAATTACACCAGTATTGATTCAATAGACAAAGAAGATAATAACAGTCTATACCCTTCAGAGTTTCTACACAGTCTTAACTCAAATAGGCATGTCACCACACGCACTTAGACTCAAGGAAGGAGCAGCTATAATGTTAAACAAAACTTTAATTTTAAACAAGGACTTTGTAATGGAAAAAATTGGTAGTTTGGAAGTTGTCTTCTTCGATGATAGATGCTTAAAGTATAACAAGCAAATTTCAAGGAAATAGTGTGTTTATTCTGTGAATAACATTGAGCCCATTAGATATAAACCTGCCTTTTCAACTCAGAAGGAAATAGATCCCAATTACACTTAAATATTTTATGACTCTAAACAAGTCACAGGGCCAAACTTTTGACAAAATTTGTACTTATATTCTTAAGCCTCTTTTTTTTTTACATGAACAGCTTTATGTAGCTTTTTCTAGAGTGAAAAGTTTTTATTCTGTTAAAGTTTTTGGTGAAAGAATAACTAGAAATCTTGTATTTAAAGTACTGTTGGAATAAAGATATTAGTTTGACCTTAGATGTTTTGTGGGTCTTTGCTAGTATTAATTATTAGCAAATTGAGACTAGAAAAAAAAAAGTTTTAGCAAGTTTAATCATGACATGATTTGCATTTGATTAACTACTTTCTGCATGGCATGAGGTTGCAAGGGCTACTATCATAGTCGGTAGGCTCTAAAGTTAGGGATGGCCAAGGTATTCAATAGGCATAACACAAATATGCATGCTAAAAAAATTGACAGTGACAGAGTTTTACTTTAAAAAAATGATTGTCACTTACTTTCATTTGTTTCTCTACTCAACAAGCCCAAAAACAAACCAAGAAAGCACTGCTAAGATACCAACCCACCAAATTGTTCATCTATCCTCTTGTTTCAGTCGAGATAACTCTACAACTGCTTTATCACTAACATCAGTTTAAATCTCAAGTCCACTTTATGTGTTTATGGGCAGTGCATGATGTCATCACTTAGTCACAATAACTAGCAGTAATTATTTAAAAAAATTGTGATTCTAGTGTAAATGATGTCATCATTACCCCTTGAAATTAGCTGTTTTACAGAAATCTGGTGTTCCTTTAAAAAGTTTAGGTACAGGGTAAAACAGGAATTACCAGCTAATAATAGATGGACATTAGATGATGGTAACATGTAGAATACTCAATGCTTTGTATACTATACAAACAGTGTTTTCAGGAAGCCACTCTCTATATTATGTATGAAGTGAAGGAGTAAAAAAAATCAAAAAAAATCAATACATATAATATTAAATTTTATTATACACATTATAGAATGCAGTAACTTTCAGTCAGGGGAAAAACAAGTAATAAACAACATTTTGTAAATGTAAAATGATGTAGAGATGGCAGTACCAAAAAGAAAGTGAACAAAAGTATGGGGATGCTACAGCTATACAGAGATCATCCCTACATGACTTTCAATATTAAAATTTAATGTTACGTTGCAAAATACATACTTAACTTTAATATTACTGCAGCTGGAAGTTAAACAAACTGCATACCAGCAATCAAGAATATATATCATGGTCATGTCAGGTTAAGCATCAGTGTAGTGTAATGAAGAGGCTAGGACTTACATACGAGGAAAACCAAGTTGAATCAAAAACGTCTTGATTATTACAAACTCTTACTTCAAGGTCAGTCGAATTGACTAACTTTGTAGGTATTTTATATTTGTGCATTTAACAGTGTAACAATAAATTTTAGCATTGAAAGTCATGTAGGGATGATCTATGTTATAGCTATATCATCCCTACATTCTTGCTTGCATTCTTTTTGGCACTGCCATCCCTACGTCATTTTACATTTATAAAATGTTTGTTATTACTTGTACTGATTGAAGGTTGTCATAGTTCAGTGGCACACAGTTAGCATTTCTTGGTTTAGATATCAGTCAGTAAAAATTAACTTTTACTTTTCAATTTTGTAAACAAAAAATTGAGATATAGCATCTTCCTGCCAACAGCCACCATAGACTGTTTGGCTAGGGCTGTTAACAGTATTTGTGCATTTTTCAAACATGAAAGACTAATATATACACCAAGTACTGTAGTAAAGTGCATATATTAATATATGTATGTACACTTACAAAAAAAATAATAATTCAATTTACAAAACTGATTTATACAATCAATAAGAAAGAAGAGAATGACCTCCTATGGTAGTCTAAATAGCAGGGTCTTCAACATTGTGTTAAACTTTCTGTGATGTTTTGGTGAAATGCTTCAGGCCTTCACAAGTGCTTTTTGAGTTATTTTTAGCTAACACACTTCTTTCTCCAGTTGTGATGTAGCCTGTATATGTTTCAGCAGTTTATTTGACTCACAATTATAGAGCACCCTGGCCTCCTCCATCCACCTGGCTGCCTGCTCTTTGAATTGGCACTTTAATACTTTTTATCTGCTGCCTACACTTATTGCTTTGGTACTTTGGATGATGGTGTGGAGGGCAGTTCTACTTTCTTCTGGTTCTCATCCATGGGTGGCACCCTCATTGACAATGATGGTCTGTCTTAAAGGTGAAAGTCTTTTGAAACATCATCCTTTCTACCCAAGGTATTTTTGTAGATTAGTCCTCCAAAACTTTCTTCTCGAGTGCTACTCTGAACTAGGCAATTGTTGCCCATTTCAACTGTGTTCAGTAAGTGTGATTGCAAAGCCCCCTTCAGTTCTGTCAATCTTACTATAAACAACCATCCTAACTTATCAAAAATTGAGTGATGGTCACAAAATTTAGTTAATGATAGTCACACAGTCCTTTCAGACATTAGTTTCCCCAAACAAATGACTGGCCTACCTGTTGATAACAGAGTGATAGTAACAAAATACAGTCTATATATTTCATCTGAGTTAACTATTCAGTAGCTTGGAAGGCATGGAATACCACTTTCTTTCAGTTAGTGATTTCACAATCAGCTACTATAAATCGTAACTGCTGATTGGGAAGTTAATCCCAGTTAATCATTAATGACAAGGAGAATGGTGTCTTGGTTGATCACTGTAGCTATCCAGCACCTCCTCATCATACATAGACTAATAAGTATCTGCTGCTCCTTCCTTTTCATCAGCTGGTTAAGATTATATGACAAATTACTGTCATCAACCTCTGATTCTTTGTCAAATCAGTTCACGAGAGATGAGCCCATAACACGTGATCACAGCTTATAAATGTGTTCAAAGCACTTGGATGACTACTGTATCTTATTCATCTGTGAACTATCTGAGTACTAGGTATAGATTCGTCCAGACAGAACTGAGTGGCTTTCGTACCACTGACAAGTACCTAAACCAAACCAGTTTCCATGCTGCAGTGGGTGCTTTTTAATTGTCTTGTTATAGTTTCTCTTCTGCTATTTGGTATCTTTCCCATCCTCTGACCTTTACATGTCAGCTAATACAACTTACAATCACTCTACTTATTTATGTGGACACTGTTGCACACCTGCAGTTAAGGATGAACAACGCATCACGTTTACAGGGAGCAGTATTTCGTTACCAAACATGAGTATGTTCAGTCAATAACCAGTTGAACTCTGTTCCATTGTACAGTATGCCATCATGACATAAAGCAGGAGTTTGTCCCAATGAGTTCAACTAGGATTAAAGAACTTTGCAAGCATCCACTGTGTAGTTTATATCAGTGTTTCCTAATCATCGGGGGACAGATCATTTTTTGCCAGTGCAAGAAATGTTGTATGAATATATAATAACTAATGTTACCAGGGAATGGTGAAATATTCAAAAGATCTACTGTGAGGCAGTAGCTTTTGGGTTGAGAAACACTGGTTTATATAACCTGTTCTGTCAAACCATTGGACCAGGGGTGATAAGTCGAAGTTTATGTCTTCACCACACCCAACACTTTACACAACTCAGAGAACAGATGGCTGGTGAAATTAGTTCCATTGTTGGTGTGAATTTCTTCTGATGTGGCAAATATGACTATCCATTATTCTGCTACAGACTGTACTAAAGTATTGGCCAGTAGATAAACTTCAGCCCACTTGGTGCACTAATCAATAATGACCCGTGCATACTGATTACCTCAATCAGTTTCTGTAAAAGGTCCAACAGTATTCATGGTTATTATTTGTAGTTGAAAGCCAACAGTTTATTGCTGGAGTTCT
Source organism: Limulus polyphemus (assembly GCF_000517525.1). Lineage (NCBI taxonomy): Eukaryota > Metazoa > Arthropoda > Merostomata > Xiphosura > Limulidae > Limulus > Limulus polyphemus. Next base: position 154,073 of record NW_013667831.1, on the reverse strand, counting down.
CCCCTGTCTAATCCAGTTTTTTTTTCTGGTTGGCATACAGTGCCAACACTAGCATTTGACGACTTGAATGCAACTGGTAAAACTACCATCACACATTAGTGAAAGTGAATGTTACACTTTGATAGCCTACAATCCTTGCATTATGCAAAGTATGAAAAACAGCCTGCCTCAGAGCTCTTGGGGTCACTAGCTGCAGCACAGGTTGAGACCATATCTCAGTTATTGATAAAAAATGATTTGACATGGCGTCACACACCTGTAACTGCTTGTTCTTTGCCTTGCTGCATAGCAGGGAGTGTCCACACTATTTCAGAGTCTCCCAGTTTCTTTTTCCAGAATTAATCTTAGCATTCTGTCACTAGTGGAATCCACTATCAATAGGTTCACAGTCACTGTGGCAGAAATGAATTTGACTTCTGAGACGATGACTTATCTCCTCTAACAATTACAGCTATTCTTGATTTGATTGCCCGCTCGTGTACAAATTTTCACTCGCCACTAGCTGGGAACTCTCACCTAATTCCACATGTATACCACGTGGTTCAGCTGCATTTAAGCATGTAAATTAGCATGTGACAACCCTCCACCAATAGGAGTGCTATACACCCTCTTGCAATTGAACCCAGTCTTCACTTCTCGATTTGAGACAATAGTGCTTGATTTCAGACTTTATTTTGTCTTTAGTGCATTTTGAAAATATTCAGTTACTGATTTTAACATTTCATATATAATCCACTGTTGAGTTGGATTTCTTTATTTGATTGTGAATTCTATTTCTCACTAAATTACTGGTAGTCACTCAGTATATTTGAATTCACAATTTGCTATTATGACTATAATGGCTACTGAAAGTAATAGCATTCAACAGCCCACGACAATGGCTGCAGATGTAGCATTATCTGCAGAGGAATTGTCGACTGTAGTTTGTCAGGAGATGGCCTCTTTCATGCGGGCCAAGGGATCTCCAGATCTACAAGCAATTCTGCCATTGCCAGCACCTACACCTTGGTCACCATTTTTAGACTTGATATCACGGGTATGTTTTGTCTTTGTTACCTGTGTCAATTTGATCCCTCCATTATTAACTGCAGCACCTAGTTCTGAGTTTTCAATTTCCCCCCTTCGCCTGATATTGGGGTCATGCTGAATGTTTTGCAGAACAATTACATGTGGGAATTAGTATGCCACATGCCCCATGCATACTTGTCAACTCTCACGATTTGGGCAGCAGTTTCTCAAATTTGGACCTTTGATCCGATCGAGTTTTAAAAATTGGTCATTTCTACCAATTTTAGGCATGTACACTAATTTTTTCTGGAAATTACTGATTTGTGTAACTATAATTAACTTTTTTGTACATTAAAAATTTCCCTGTAAACATCAGCCAATTGTTTGCTCTCTATAGTGAAACCAGTTGAGCAAACACTTGATTCATACTGGAAATTGGACTTCACTTTCTTCTTAGCCAGTGAAAACTGATTATATAAATGAGTCATATTTATCATTCTAAACCAAGCATGATTGTTCACGTGCTTGTAAATTGCTTGATTTGCCACGAGTTGCGAAAAATCTCTCGCATAGGAATTTTTTAAAGTTGGCAAGTATGCCCATGTAGTGCATGGACTCATTCACTTGCATATCGTCCTTCAGCAAGTCCTTTCTTGATGAACAACAGTTGGATTCACTTCTTACTCTTGAGATTTGGGCTGTGATATCTCGGAGCATTTTTCTCAAGCATAATTTGTTTATCTCCATTTTTCCCTCATAACACTCCATTATTTGCCATTCATTCACCTTTTTTTTGAAGGTTTTACACAGAAACCTGTACCTTCCTACTCACCAACTTGTCATATTGTCTATGTCTGCCCTTTCTCTTCACACTTGGCTCCTATGTTGCTGGGATCTCTTGGGTCAGGATGCTTTGTTGACATGTGAATCTTGCCCCTCCCCCGACTACCTTTTCTGAGATTACGATCTTTAGTGGGCTTCCAACACCTTGGAGTCTTGTGTTGAGTCTACTAGATTGTACACTTACCTATCTTCCCTTAATCCTCATCCTAACCTTCTCCAGTTACTGTTTCCTGTCTTCCTTCTTCCTTGACCACATCTACATGTTGTACCATTGTGTACCTATGTCCTGTATGATGTTAGCATTACTGGTGACAACCCTGTGGTATTGGTTCCTGTGGAGCCCGGCTCACTCGTTTCTCAGAAGTATGGGAGACTTTTCTCACCAATCCTTGGGTCATTCTAGTTTTGTCATTAGGTGTGTTCTTTTCCAAACTTTTGTTGTCCCCAAGAAGATTGGGGATTGGTAACCTGTGATTGATCTCTCCTTTTCTCCTCTTTATCTGCAGTCCATGGAGTTTTTAGTTCAGAGGGCATTATGAGCACCTTCTCTCCCTGCATGAGAAGTTCTGTTTCTTTTTGGGGACTTGGGCATCACTGAAGGCATTTATCTATCTAAGCTGCCATGCCCACATGCATTCTTTCAAGTGGGTACTATAAGTTCATTAGCACCTTATCAGAGTCCCTCTGGATTTACAGACATTCCTTTCTGATTACTTTCAGTCTTATTTCCTCTAGTGGTTAAACAGGGATAACAACAAAGTAGGAGTACCTATTCATTCTACCCATCTGGATGGCCATGTTTTCACAGATGTCTTGTGATTTGGTGCATGCTGCATTACACAGGAGATCTTGGGCCATTGGTCTCAGGAGATGCTAAGTCTTCACATCAACCCTTTGGTACCCCTCACTGTTCATCGTGTGATGGTTCATTTTATGTCATCTCTGCGGAGCGAGACAGTTATGATTCATTCTGTTAATCAAAAGCTGTCTCTTACATCACCAGTTAAGGGGGTACCCAATCCCAGTTTTTATGTTCCTGCACTCTAAATCTCCTCTTCTGGGCTTACAGCCATCAAATCCATTTGCTGGCTTGTCATATAGTGGGTGCCCTCAATTTTGTCATGGATCACCTGTACCATCCTGACAAGATTCTACACACTGAGTTGTCTCTCAACCCCCAGGTATTCAATGGCTATGTTCTCAGTAGGATACTCCCCAACTGGGTACATTTGCCTCTCTTTTGAATGCCTAGCTTCCTCTCTTTATGTCCACAGTTCCACATCATTTGGCTTTGGCTGTGGATGCATTCAGTTGGTATTGGAAGGACCTTTATATATACCCTAGCATCAATTTTTTATCCTGAGTAATTTCTCTCATCCAACCCACTCTGTGTCAGACCCTTTTTATGGATTCTTTTTGGCCAGCTCAACCTCCGTTACCTTTCCCTCTCTCCTGGTCCCTCCTTTGACAACCTCACTCAGTGGTGCTTCATTATTCTGTTCCCACACTCCAGCTTCAAACATAGTTTTTGTACAGTCACTTGCGAAGGGTTCAGGACTATCTACACATTTAGCATCCCTGTTGTCTCACACTTTCTGTTCCTCATTCATGTCTGTGTATCAATTTAAGTGAAGAATATTTCATCGTTAGTCTATCCAGCAAGACTCTCTCCTTCCCTTCCTCAGTTATCTGTTTTTACGTGGTTGTTTGACAGGGATCTGTCCTTTTCAACCCTTGTGAGCTATAGGGTGGCTCTGTCATCTCCCTTTCATTCTCCCATTTTGCCATGTGTTTACTTCTCTATTTTGATGACGAGGAACCCACTTTGAGACTAATAATGGCTGGAGACGGCTTGAATGGGTAATGAAGAAAAACTTTAATATAACAGCAAATGTACA